>NC_060190.1:4243418-4258418 GCF_021184085.1 Oncorhynchus gorbuscha
AACCCTAGACCCCTAACCCTAGACCCCTAATCATTCCCGTCTAACCCTAGACCCCTAATCATTCCCGTCTAACCCTAGACCCCTAATCATTCCCGTCTAACCCTAGACCCCTAATCATTCCCGTCTAACCCTAGACCCCTAATCATTCCCGTCTAACCCTAGACCCCTAATCATTCCCGTCTAACCCTAGACCCCTAATCATTCCCGTCTAACCCTAGACCCCTAATCATTCCCGTCTAACCCTAGACCCCTAATCATTTGTCATATTGTTGAGAGGATTCATATGTTTGAGATAAAGAGGAAGGTTACCGAAGCATTAAACTCCCACTGAGTGCAACAAACACACCCTCCCTAACTTCATAGGTAGAGGCAGGGCCGTGTTTCCTCTCTGTGTGTGACACACACAAACACACACCCTCCCTACATTCATAGCCAGAGGCAGGGCCGTGTTTCCTCTCTGTGCATGACACACACACACACAAACCCTACCTTCATAGCCAGAGCCGTGTTTCCTCTCTGTGTGTAACACACACACACACACCCTCCCTAACTTCATAGCCAGAAGCAGGGCCGTGTTTCTTGTGTGTAACACACACACCCCCCACACACATCCTCCCTACCTTCACAGCCAGAGGCAGGGCCGTGTTTCCTCTCTCTGTGTGTGACACACACACCCCACACATACCCTCCCTACCTTCATAGCCAGGGCCGTGTTTCCCCTCTTTGACACACACACACACACACACACACACACACACCTTCATAGCCAGATGCAGGGCTGTGTTCCCATCCTGACCCTTGAGGTTGGGTTCCCCCCCGTGTGTGAGCAGCACCATGGAAGCATCGAAGCGCCCCCTCTTGGTCAGGACGTGCAGTGCACTCTCCCCTGTCTTACTGAGGTAGTTCACCAAGCAACCTCGTTCCAGCAGCGTACGACACATCTAGAGGAGGGAGGGGAATGGGTAGAGGGGGAGGGAGGGAGGGGGCAATAGGTAGAGAAAGGGGGAGGGAGGGCAATAGGTAGAGAAAGGGGGAGGGAGGGTAATAGGTAGAGAAGGGGGAGGGAGGGTAATATGTAGAGAAAGGGGGGAGGGAGGGTAATATGTAGAGAAGGGGGAGGGAGGGTAATATGTAGAGAAGGGGGAGGGAGGGTAATATGTAGAGAAGGGGGAGGGAGGGTAATGGGTAGAGAAAGGGGGAGGGAGGGTAATATGTAGAGAAGGGGGGACAAGTAGAGGGGGAGGGAGGGTAATGGGTAGAGAAAGGGGGGAGAAGTAGAGGGGGAGGGAGGGTAATGGGTAGAGAAAGGGGGAGAAGTAGAGGGGGAGGGAGGGTAATGGGTAGAGAAGTAGAGGGGGAGGGAGGGTAATGGGTAGAGAAAGTAGAGGGGGAGGGAGGGTAATGGGTAGAGAAGTAGAGGGGGAGGGAGGGTAATGGGTAGAGAAAGGGGGAGAAGTAGAGGGGGAGGGAGGGTAATGGGTAGAGAAAAGGGGGGAGAAGTAGAGGGGGAGGGAGGGTAATGGGTAGAGAAAGGGGGAGAAGTAGAGGGGGAGGGAGGGTAATGGGTAGAGAAAGGGGGAAGTAGAGGGGAGGGAGGGTAATGGGTAGAGAAAGGGGGGGACAAGTAGAGGGGGAGGGAGGGAAAGCATGATAGCCATGTTTAACAGACTTTAAATAATATCTGTTTGACCATAACTTGATACATAGAAACAAGTAAGTAGTTCAGGTTTCAGTACGTTTAACTAGCAACAACATGTTGTCCCCCACAGAATGATACAGCGCATTCACCAGAGTTTCGTTTTAAAAAAGTCAAATAAATCAGGCGAGTGGTGTCTGAGATGGCGTGTGACTAACGTACGTACCAGGGTGTCCGTTAGGAAAGAGACCCAGTAGGACGTCCACCCACAGTGCTCAGAGTGACACAAATCACATCTAGATGAAGGTATTGATCGTAACATAACGTGCTGCTCCTGTAATGAAGCAGCCAATACAACGTCATGTGAAACACCAGGAAGAGTTTCTACTAGGACTCATGTGGCTTTGGCTTCTGGACAACGAAAGAACGTTGAAAACCAATTTAACAGGAGAGAAACGCCAGTCTCAATGGGGAAGACTTTATAACATAACTGCTTCCATGTTTGTAAGGTGGGATTTTGACTCGGCTACTTTGAAGCAAGGTGGGACATGCCTCATAATATGAAGTAAAACGGTCAGGTTTCAAACAACGAAGTATATGTTTTCAAAATGCCTGCCGCCTCCAGCTCATTGCAAAGTGGTGGGTGACACACTGATAGCCTCCCTACCTTTGCTTTATGCACTGGAATGGTGAACGGGAGGTGCATTTCAATTACCAATTGAGATATGAAAAAATTGTAGCATTTATTTTCCCAAAATTAGGCAAATTAAACTATAGACAGACAATTTGTCAGGCAAAACATTTATCTATCGTTTTTACATCGGCCAGATGTCGGTAAATGGAAACCCTGGTAAGCATGTTAGTAGGTACGAACGGACGGATGCAAAGTTCCTCCAATATTATCATGGAGGGGCAATTCAAATATTTATCACAACTCATTTTGGGTGAAAAAGTATAAGTGTAATTGTAAAGTGTTCCCCTCTACCTCTGCAGTCTTGTCATTGTTCCCCTCTACCTCTGCAGTCTTGTCATTGTAAAGTGTTGCCCTCTACCTCTGCAGTCTTGTCATTGTAAAGTGTTGCCCTCTACCTCTGCAGTCTTGTCATTGTTCCCCTCTACCTCTGCAGTCTTGTCATTGTTCCCCTCTACCTCTGCAGTCTTGTCATGGTAAAGTGTTCCCCTCTACCTCTGCAGTCTTGTCATGGTAAAGTGTTCCCCTCTACCTCTGCAGTCTTGTCATTGTTCCCCTCTACCTCTGCAGTCTTGTCATTGTTCCCCTCTACCTCTGCAGTCTTGTCATTGTTCCCCTCTACCTCTGCAGTCTTGTCATTGTTCCCCTCTACCTTGTCATCCCTCTACCTCTGCAGTCTTGTCATTGTTCCCCTCTACCTCTGCAGTCTTGTCATTGTTCCCCTCTACCTCTGCAGTCTTGTCATTGTTCCCCTCTACCTCTGCAGTCTTGTCATTGTTCCCCTCTACCTCTGCAGTCTTGTCATTGTTCCCCTCTACCTCTGCAGTCTTGTCATTGTAAAGTGTTCCCCTCTACCTCTGCAGTCTTGCACCAGTGTAGGGGGGTTCCTCCATAGACGGCATCTTCTACCTGTAGCTGACCTGGGTCTGCATCCAGGACAGCCTCAGCACAACTAGAGAGAGAGAGGGGGGAGGAAGTGAAAGCGAGAGAGCAGGAAGAGAGGAGGAGAGGAGCAAGAGAGCGAGAGCAGGAGGAAGAGAGCGAGAGCAGGAGGAAGAGAGCGAGAGCAGGAGGAAGAGAGCGAGAGCAGGAGGAAGAGAGCGAGAGCAGGAGGAAGAGAGCGAGAGCAGGAGGAAGAAGAAGGGTAGAAAGAAGAGTGAGAGAATTGTAAACAATGTAGTGGAATCTTGTTTGACCTATCCAGCACCTTCACATCTGCAAACACTGTGGGGAAAACAGGAGCTAGGGGGTAGATTTGGGACGGGGCAATCTCCTCTCACCACTCTACCACCAATAAGTGTTCTCCATTCTCCCTTAGCTAATGAAAGAGCCAATCAACATTCATCACCATTCCCTCTTTGCCAATCAGTGCCCTCACCTCTTCTCACTGTACTTCATGGCGGCGTGGATTGGGTAGCCCCTGCTCCCGATGATGTCACAGCGGGCTCCTCCCCCCAGGAGTGCGTTCACGGCCTCTACCCTCCCAAGGCGACAAGAAACGTGGAGGGGCGTCTCCCCCGCCCCATTCAGCTCATTCACCCCCGCACACATCCTACTGCACAGCGCCTAGAGGAGGGAGAGAGACCAGAAGCAGACACATTTTAATAGGGACCTTGCTGTCATTTCAACCTTTTAATTGCAATGTATACGTTTCTGATGAAGGCCATCAATATATGTTTTTAACTTGAAAAAGTGAATAAACATTGCATGTTTAACTGCGAGTGAGATCGTGACGATTCCCTCCTGTGTATTGAAACCCCAGGCCGACACCCCAGGCCGAAACCCCAGGCCGAAACCCCAGGCCGAAACCCCATTTAAAAGAAAGGAGGAAGGAATAGCAGAAGTACTGCAGCAGTCTTGTGGCTAAACTGAATGCAGGGAACAGACAGCGTTGTGTCCTAACAGCTATAGAGAGGTGACCCAGAGTCCTCAGTCTGACCTGTATAACAGCAGCCGGGTCCTGTCCCTGTCCTAACAGCTATAGAGAGGTGACCCAGAGTCCTCAGTCTGACCTGTATAACAGCAGCCGGGTCCTGTCCCTGTCCTGACAGTTCTGGGCCCCGGCCGCAGCAGAGTATCTGGGACACACGGATCGGAGACACAGAGCTCTAATACTTCAACACTGCAAAGCAGGGATTCATTCAATAGCAATCAAACAGAAGAAGAAAACAGGCAGGAACCTCGCTGAATCTGTCCAACGAGAAACTCTCTTTTGCTACAGTGTGGACTACTGAGTAGCACCCAGCACTGGACTAAAAGAACTGGCACAGCCCTGCCTTGCCTTCGCAGGAGTGTCAATGTCCCCTTTCTGAGACTGGATACCTGTGACTGGCACAACCCCGCGCTGCCTGGTTGATGTTAGCCTGCCATTAACCTGTTGTTGCAGGCATGAGACAAACGCCTGAGCGGAGTTCACACATTTTCAGTAGAAAAAGGGAACTAGATTGAAAATAGCTGTATCCCTGGAAACCGGAAAATCGGGTTGTTGGCAACTCTACTCAGGCCAGCCTGCCCTATTCCCATGTAATGCAGTGTCTATGACTGTCATATTGGTATAGGTACAAACTGGAACTTGTTACAGTGCATGGGACCTCTTTGTGTACACACACACACACACACACACACATCCTGTTTGACAGCACAGTGCATGGGCGTCTTACTGAGTATACCAAACATTTGGAACACCTTCCTAATGTTGAGTTGCCCACCCCCATTGACACAAACCAGTGTGCCTGGCAACTAACATACCCAGTTAAATATTGTCTCCTCCCCTTCACCTTTAACCCGTCTCCTCCCCTTCACCTTTAACCCGTCTCCTCCCCTTCACCTTTAACCCGTCTCCTCCCCTTCACCTTTAACCCGTCTCCTCCCCTTCACCTTTAACCCGTCTCCTCCCCTTCACCTTTAACCCGTCTCCTCCCCTTCACCTTTAACCCGTCTCCTCCCCTTCACCTTTAACCCGTCTCCTCCCCTTCACCTTTAACCCGTCTCCTCCCCTTCACCTTTAACCCGTCTCCTCCCCTTCATCTACACTGATTGAAGTGGATTTAACAAGTGACATCAACGAGGGATCACAGACAGACCAGGTAAAAGCCATGTCATGGAAAGAGCAGGTGTTCTTAATGTTGTGAATACTCACTGTGGACGTGTTTAACTAGTAAACAAACAATTTCACCAACTGGGGACATTTTATTAGTCCCCACAAGGTCAAATGCTAATCTATGGTGTTTAGGATTAAGGTTAGAATAAGTGTTACAATTACGTTAAGGGTTAAGGTTAAAGTTAGGGTAAGAGTACGGGTTAGGTTTACATCGGATTTTGAATGGGACTGAATTGTGTGTCCCCACAAGATTAGCTGTACACGACTCTCTGTGTGTGTCTGTGTGTGTGTGTGTGTCACCTGTATAATAGTGGCAGAGTCCTGCTTGGCGGCACAATGCATTGGCGTCTCCCCGTTCTTGTCTTTGATGTCAGTGCGAGCCTGGCACTCCTCCAGCAGCTCTCTGACACACGCCACTTCCCCCCGCTCACACGCCAGGTGTAATGGGGTCTGACCAGCACCGTCCCTGGCGTTGATCTGGCTGGAGAGGGTGAGGAGGAGTGTGAAGCATCAGTATGATTAGGGAGAGAGGAGAGGGTGAGGAGGAGTGTGAAGCATCAGTATGATTAGGGAGAGAGGAGAGGGTGAGGAGGAGTGTGAAGCATCAGTATGATTAGGGAGAGAGGAGAGGGTGAGGAGGAGTGTGAAGCATCAGTATGATTAGGGAGAGAGGAGAGGGTGAGGAGGAGTGTGAAGCATCAGTATGATTAGGGAGAGAGGAGAGGGTGAGGAGGAGTGTGAAGCATCAGTATGATTAGGGAGAGAGGAGAGGGTGAGGAGGAGTGTGAAGCATCAGTATGATTAGGGAGAGAGGAGAGGGTGAGGAGGAGTGAAGCATCAGTATGATTAGGGAGAGAGGAGAGGGTGAGGAGGAGTGTGAAGCATCAGTATGATTAGGGAGAGAGGAGAGGGTGAGGAGGAGTGTGAAGCATCAGTATGATTAGGGAGAGAGGAGGAGGGTGAGGAGATTAGGGAGAGAGGAGAGGGTGAGGAGGAGTGAAGCATCAGTATGATTAGGGAGAGAGGAGAGGGTGAGGAGGAGTGTGAAGCATCAGTATGATTAGGGAGAGAGGAGAGGGTGAGGAGGAGTGTGAAGCATCAGTATGATTAGGGAGAGAGGAGAGGGTGAGGAGGAGTGTGAAGCATCAGTATGATTAGGGAGAGAGGAGAGGGTGAGGAGGAGTGTGAAGCATCAGTATGATTAGGGAGAGAGGAGAGGGTGAGGAGTGTGAAGTATCAGTATGATTAGGGAGAGAGGAGATGGTGAGGAGTGTGAAGTATCAGTATGATTAGGGAGAGAGGAGAGGGGAAGGGAGGGAGACCATCGCTCATTTTAAAATCAACATATTCCCTATTACTCAAGCCACAATATTGGTTAACCCAGAACTAAAGTCTCATGTAAATTGTCCAGCTGCTTGATTGAGTTCTGGGTCCATACGTGTTAAGATGAAAAAACGAGGAGCTCCACCTGCTCTCTCTCTCTGCAGGTTACGGGATGAATGTCCCGTCCCCTTCTGAAATGCTAAACACCTGTTAAATCGTAATTTGTCCAAATAACCAGTGACGAAAACCCCAAACACCAAACCTACTGCTGCTAGTTATCTCACCCATCACATTCCTTCCTGACAGATTCTACAGTAGCAGTAGCAGTTCTGTTGATGCAGACCTGTCCGAGGGATTACTCACAGCAACTCTTTGTAAT
Organism: Oncorhynchus gorbuscha; assembly: GCF_021184085.1. Taxonomy (NCBI): domain Eukaryota; kingdom Metazoa; phylum Chordata; class Actinopteri; order Salmoniformes; family Salmonidae; genus Oncorhynchus; species Oncorhynchus gorbuscha. The sequence goes on from NC_060190.1 coordinate 4,250,548, forward strand.
AACATGCTTATAACTCATCATTACATGCTTATAACCACTCTTTGGTAATATCATGCTTATAACCACTCATTACATGCTTATAGCCACACTTTACAACCTCACCTCTGGACGTGGTTGTGCTTCAGGCATTCCCTCAGGCCCGTATCCACGGCGATGTGGGCTGAGCTCCAGTCAGCGTGACTACGGAGGCAGTCTACTATTGGCTGGACTGCCTCTGGCTTGGTGAGGGGGAGGGTCTCGTAGAAGGGACGAAGCTTGAGGGCGTACTGGGGGAACCAGTTCATGGCATCCTCCTCGGAGTTGACCTGAAACAACCTAGGAGAAAGTAAGTGGAGATGTCAACCAAAGATCAGCTGACCCCTGACCAAAGATTGTCCAGTATACTGGCAAGATAGAAGATCAACAATGGAAATATATGTCCTCAAAGATGGAATGCAGGCGTGAGGAGGCGAGATCAGGTGGGACCATTCTAGCCAATGAGAAGGCAGATACGCATGTAAACAACAGGAGATCTCCATTTTAAAGCAGACAATTTTCTTCTTCGTTGGCTGATTGCTCCGAACTGATAGGAATCCCCACACAGTTGACTACTTAAAAATGGTGGAAGCCCTCAATGGCAATGTCCATGTTAAAAGAGGTATATCCATGATGAGTCCTCTATGACAACAGGCACAACTCCGACAGTTGTTTCTTTCAACGTTGCTGAAATGCCACGTGATTCCACTTATATTAGCGCAGTCCTAACAACCTAACCCTTAGGGAAGATCTAGTCGATCAAATAAGCCTCAGGTAGCAATCTATCATATTCGACACTCTCATTGAGCTCCATTCAAACATTCCTCACTTCGTGGGCTTATTTTTCATGGACAGATTGTGGGCGGAGTGAAAAGTCTTGTTTCACCTCTTCCTCTCTGCACTCAGATGTTCTACTCTTCTTCCCAAAGTGTCATGATTCACTCACCCTCGGAAAGCCTACGGACTGGGAAATGAAATATAGTGAGTGAGTGCACCCTTTGCTGGGAAGGAGGAGTAGGAAATCGGAAGTAGGAAATTGTTTGTGGAAAGATATACAGCTATGGACAAGTGCAAAAGTGTTGCTACAGGTCTCGACGTTGCTGCCCTTGATGTAGCAGGTGCTGTGGACAGAAAGTTTACTTAGAGAGACTACTTTCTGGAGGACAATGCCATGCTGACTCACGTGAATTCTTAAAGAGATGGTTGGGCCTAAGGCTTAAAAAGGTCGGCAACGATGTTGAATGGGCGTAAACAAAGAGGGGCTCTAGCCAGGACTCTCCAACTCCATCCTCCATCACACTCTCCTCCTGTCCTCTCCCATCCCAGTCTCTCTGCCCCCCAACCCACCTCAAGGCGACTGTGGGCGTATCAGGGCACTTGAGCAGGCAGTCCCAACTCTGACAAGGGGTGTTCTTGTACAGCACCATGCGTCCCTCCTCCTTCAGCTTGACTTTCCCCCCTCCACTGTACTCTGACAGTGGTACTTCCCTGACGCGGTAGGGGTTGGAGAAGAGGTTGGAGACGGCGGACACAGTCTCCATGACTCCCCTTAGAAACTGCATGGTGGTGGCCTGGGTACAGAGAGGAGAGAGAAAGGAAGGAACAGGCTCTGTCTCATTTCGATTCTTCCACAATACCTCACATTCTCTCTGTTTGCTTCCTTCTCAAAACCCATTGGAGTAGAAGGTTTGAGGGGAGGGTCCTTGGACCTCCTCCTCCAATACAGTTGAGAGTTACGCCTAGGCGAGGAGATAGGATGCAAGGATGCAAGGAATCAAGCAGGGATGGAAATCAGCAAGACATATTATGTGATTCCTCACGAAAATAGATAATACCAATTCTTCTATGGATTACATTTTGTGAAAATCCCCCAAATCATGGTCTGTCTGGGTTCTGAGAGGAATCACTACTACTGCAAACAGTCAACATATGAATCTGTGTACAAAGGTCATAATGATGTTTACCTGATCTGGTATCTGGAGTAGTTCTCTCTGGTCTATGAACAACAATACTGATGCAATCAGACTTGGGTTCAAACACTATTTGAAATCTTTCAAATACTTTGAGCATTCACTTCAGCATGTCTGTAATGCCGACCCCAAATGGGTGGATTTTACAAATCTGGGACTTTTATGTTGGTTCCATTTCACCAGACAAGCTCAATTGAACACAGGTAAATGAATCCAAATGTATTTAAAAAAGTATTTGAACCCAGCCCAGCATTTGGTCCCCACCCACTCCCTTGTGAGACAACCATGTCCCACCTGCATAGCTAAAGCAGCATTATGTGCTTAGCTTGACTAAAGACAACATAGGGGAGGGGGGAGGGGAGGGGGGTGACAATCAAAAACTGAAAGCAAAAGTTTATTTCAAAACTGCCACAGCTTGTGGAGTCAATGTGGAATTGCTTTGCCTTTAGTCCGTTTCCATTGCAAACCTCTTGAATGAGAAGGCATTGTCTGGCTCCTTATTCAACGTGAACAAGTGGTGCCATTCATGCAATTCACGAGTCCTGCCAGTTAAAGCGTATGACTCTCTCAGTCCAGTCTCTGAATCAATTCGGCACATAACATAGCTAGCTTAGCTACCGATACAGTCAAGGGCAGAATCGCGAAAGAGAACTGACACTGAATGAATATTCTTTCAATCGGAAACAAACGCATTTGTTTCATTGTACTCTTATCTACGATAATCGGTTTAGTTTAGGAAAGAGCTGATCATAAACCTTACCTGATTACTGCGACTCCTCTCCACCAGTGACTGACGACTTTTGATGGGACATCAACTACCGGCTGGCGTTCAACCAACCTTGCTGCAAATCTTGATTGACGTGAGCTGCACCAATCAGTGAACACGCATTGGAAGGCGTTGCCTACACCAATTTTAGAAAACCAATAAATTAGAGGAGGGGGCACAGGCATAGACTGAATGTGTGTCGGACGAAGCGGCCTACTACAGGCTTTTTCATTCACACTCTAAATGGTTAATCAGAGGATTTAGAGAGAAAATCAGACCCTGGATCTGTGTACAGGGGCGTCACAGATTAAAGCAGTTTTTTTGGTAGACATAATAGAATAGAATATTCTAGTTTATTGTTCTCCAGGTACATTTTCTGCACTTCTCAAATCGAGTTTTATTAGTGACATGTTTCAAAAACAACAGATGTAGACTAACGGTTAAATGGTTACTTATGGAACCTTTCCAACGATGCAAAAAAATATAGAGAAATAACAGAACATTTGAAAAATAATAACATGAGGAATAAATACACAATGAGTAACGATATCTTGGCTATATACACGGTGTACCAATACAGGGTGGATGTGCTGGGGTACAAGGTAATGGAGGTAGATATGTACATATAGGTAGGGATAAAGTGACTAGGCAACAGGATATATAATAAGCAGTAACAGTATGTGATGAGTACAAGGTAATGGAGGTAGATATGTACATATAGGTAGGGATAAAGTGACTAGGCAACAGGATAGATAATAAGCAGTAACAGTATGTGATGAGTACAAGGTAATGGAGGTAGATATGTACATATAGGTAGGGATAAAGTGACTAGGCAACAGGATAGATAATAAGCAGTAACAGTATGTGATGAGTACAAGGTAATGGAGGTAGATATGTACATATAGGTAGGGATAAAGTGACTAGGCAACAGGATATATAATAAGCAGTAACAGCAGCGTATGTGATCAGTCAAAAGACTACAAAAAGGGTCAATGCCGAGAGTCGGAGTAGCTATTGCTTAATTATTTCACTAACTATTTAGCAGTCTTATTAAGGCTTGGGGGGTTGAAGCTGTTCTGGGTCCTGTTGGTTCAAGACTTGGTGCATCGGTACCACTTGCCATGCAGTAGCAGAGAACAGTCTATGACTGGGTAGCTGGAGTCTTTGACAGTTTTTAGGGCTCTGAAACCGGCTGGTATAGAGGTTCTGGATGGCAGGGAGCTCGGCCCCAGTGATGTACAGGGCCGCCCGCACTATCATCTGTAGTGCCTTGTGGTCAAATGCCGAGCAGTAGCCTTACAAAGCGGTGATGCAGCCAGTCAAGACGCTCTCAATGTTTTAGTGGTATAACTTTTTGAGGATCAGAGGATCCATGTGGAATCTTTTCAGCCTCCTGAGGGGGATGACGCGTTGTCGTGCCCTCTTCACGACTGTGTTGGTTTCTGAGGACCATTATAATTCCTCTGTGATGTGGACACCAAGGAACTTGAAGCTCTCGACCTGATCCACTACAGTCCCGTCGATGTGGATGGGGGCGTGCTCGGCCCTCCGTTTCCCGTAGTCCACGATCAGTTCCTTTATCTTCCTGACTTTGATGGAGAGATTGTTGTCCTGGTACCACACTGCCAGGTCTCTGACTTCCTCCCCGTTGGCTGTCTCATCATTGTCAGTGATCAGGCCCACCACCGTCGCAAACTAAATGATGGTGTTGGAGTCGTGAGCGGCCAAGCAGTCGTGGGTGATCAAGGCGTACAGGAGGGGACTAAGGGGCCCCCATGTTGAGGGTTAGCGTGGCGGATGTGTTGTTGCCTACCCTCACCACCTGGAGGGGGGGGGGGGGTTAGGAAGTCCAGGATCCAGTTGCAGTGGGAGGTGTTTACGCCCATCATCCTTAGCTTAGTGATGAGCTTGGATGGCACTATGGTGTTGAACGCTGAGCTGTAGTCAATGAACCTCATTCTCACAGAGGTGTTCCTTTTGTACAGATGTGAAAGGGCAGTGTGGAGTGCACTAGAGATTGCATCATCTGTGGAACTGTTGAGACGGTATGCGATTTGGAGTGGATCCAGGGTGTCTAGGATGATGGTGTTGATGTGAGCCATGACCAGCCTTTCAAAGCATTTCATGGCTACAGATGTGAGTGCTACCGGGCGATAGTAATTTAGACTGGTTACAAGGACTATGGTGGTCTGCGTGAAGGTATTACAGACTGGGTCGTGGAGAAGTTGAAACTGTCAGTGAAGACACTTGCCAACTGGTCAGTGAATGCTCTGAGAACGTGTCCTGGTAATCCATTTTGCCCTGCAGCCTTGTGAATGTTAACTTGTTTAAAGATCTTACTCACATCAGCTATGGAGAGTGTGATCACATATTCATCCGGAACAGCTGGTTCTCTCATGCATGGTTTAGTGTTGTTTGTCTCGAAGTGAGCATAGAAGGTATTTCTGGTAGACTTGCGTCACTAGACAGCTCGTGGCTTGGTTTCCCTTTGTAATCCATGATAGTTTGCCATTTCTGCCACATCCGACGAGCATCAGAGCCAGTGTAGTAGAATTTGGTCTTGGTCCTGTATTGATGCTTTTCCTGTTTGATGGTTTGTCAAAGGATGTAGTGGGATTTCTTATAAGCGTCCAAATTAGTGTCCTGCTCCTTGAAAGTGGCAGCTCTAGCCTTTAGCTCAGAGCAAATGTTGCCTGTAATCCAATGATTCTGGTTTGGATATGTACGTACAGTCACTGTGGGGATGACGTCGTTGATGCACTTATTAATGAAGCTGGTGACTGATGTGGTAAACTCCTCAATGCCATCAGATGAATCCTGCAACATAGTTCAGTCTGTGCTAGTGAAAACTCTTGGTAAATTGTATGGTCTACAGCTTATCATGAGGTATTCTAACTCTCACTCCATCTAAGGCTAGGACACACTGCCAGGGTTGAGCTGAGGATGAGAGAGTAATGGCCAACTTGATCTATTTTGACAGTTCAAATAGTAGGGAAGGCTCTCCTGTGAGAAAAGTTGACTTGATCAGATTGCACATCTTTTTTTAAACAACTCTTTCCAAATGCAACTCATCTGCACATGATCCACTTTCCAGTGACAGAAATGTAATAGAAACAATACAATATAATAGAATACAATAAAATATCATAAAATATTGTAGAATACAATACAATAGAATACACTACAATAATATAGAATATAATCAAATAGAATAGAATAGGTCTTCTGCATGACCTTGCTGCTATGCTGATCCTTCCAGACACACTGTTTCTAAATGTATACACACTGAACAAAAATATAAACGTAGCATGCAACAATTTCAAAGATTTTGCTGAGTTACAGTTCATATAAGGAAATCAATTAATTGAATTGAATGAATTAGGCCCTAATCTATGGATTTCACATGACTGGTTAGGGGCACAGCCTTGGTCGGCCTGGGAGGGTATCGGCCCACCTACTTGGGAGCTAGGCCCACCTACTGGAGAGCCAGGCCCAGCCAATCAGAATTAGTCTTTCCCACAAAAGGGCTTTATTACAGACATAAATACTCCTCAGCACCCCTCCCCCTCAGATGATCCCACAGGTGAAGAAGCATGATGGGGAGGACCTGGGCTGGTGTGGTTACACCTTGTCCCCAGCACAAGGTACATCTGTGGAATGATCATGCTGTTTAATCCTCTTCTTGATATGCCACACCTGTCAGGTGGATGGATTATCTTGATAAATGATAAAATGCTCACTAACAGGGATGTTAACGAATTTGTGCACAACATTTGAAAGAAATATGCTTTTTGTGTGTATGGAACATTTCTGGGGTCTTTTATTTCAGCTCGTGAAATATGGGACACTACATGTTGCGTTTTATATTTTTGTTCAGTATAGTTTAACCTCCCTCTCTCTCTCTGTCATTAGCAAAATAACCAACTATAACAGAGTGCTCCACTGCTCCTAAATTACTGGTAGCAGCCCGCCATTTCCTTTTTCTTCTGTAACAAAAGGTCCTCAAAACACAAAGAGATGATTTGTGTCCAAGACTCCTCCTTGTCCCTGCCGGTTTGTGCTGTCTTGCCAACTCCTATGGTCACTGTCACGCTAAACAATGACCATAGAAGTCGGCAAGGCAGCACAATAACAGTTTTGGGAACAGGCTACCTCATTCACTACCATTGAAATCAGGAAAGGCTAAATGCACAGGACAAAAGTGCACTTAATATGTTAAGGTTAGCAGGTTGTATGACTTGGTGGCTGTGCCAGCTAGTGACCACTCTGCAGAGCTGCCTCCAGAACAAGCCTCGGGACAAATAGCGCTCTCCTTCCTGCATCTTGTAGAGGCCTCCTGCGTTGCCAGGACAACCAGAAGGGGCTGACCCCGTCCACGTGACAGAGCTCCTCTCTTCTCCTGCCTCCGGGTGTAGTGTGTGTTGTCTGCTGCCACTGTGACAGATTTTGGGGAAAGAGAAAGTGGTCTGCTCTGGTCTTGCCACCAGACAGTGGTCGTCTGGACCGAGAGAGCAGTCGGTCGTTGAGAGATGGAGCTCTCTGCGGTCGGGGAACGCGTTTTCGCCGCGGAAGCCATTCTGAAACGCCGCGTTCGCAAGGTGAGCGTGCCGCCGTTTTTTTGTCGCTGCAGACGTGGGCGAGGGTCTCCGCGGCGTGCTTCGAGGGCGAGAACCGAGGATCTGTTTTTTTAATGACAACCGGGAGGCCTTGTTGTAGCTAGTAGCAAGCGGATGCTTCTCTTTTAGCTAGCCGAGAAGCTAGCAAGTGTGATGTGCTGATGGTTTGCAGTGAATCGTCGTAAAAAAATTGCTAACGTTACACAAACGAGTCGGCGTGTAAAGACAACGTAACCTTTAGCTAATTAGCAATGCCAATTAAAATAAAGGCCGGTTTTGCGTCAAATGCAAATCTATGCTTTGTCTTTGACTTTTTACCCAGACAGCTAGTCTAGAAATATATGATTGCACCCCACATACCATAAACTAGCTCGCCAAACCATACATTATAGTCGACGGTGTGTCATTATTAACTTTAGCTACATAGCAGCTAAATCAGTTATTCCCTCTCTAGCTTGAGTGAATGTTTTGTCCAGAAGCCAGTGGAACTCATCTGCTAGCCAG
>NC_060190.1:4273418-4295918 GCF_021184085.1 Oncorhynchus gorbuscha
CTCTCTTGCTCTCTCTCTCTGTTGCTCTCTCTCTCTCTCTCTCTCTCTGTTGCTCTCTCTCTCTCTCTCTCTCTCTGTTGCTCTCTCTCTCTGTTGCTCTCTCTCTCTGTTGCTCTCTCTCTCTGTTGCTCTCTCTCTGTTGCTCTCTCTCTCTCTCTCTGTTGCTCTCTCTCTCTCTCTGTTGCTCTCTCTCTCTCTCTCTCTGTTGCTCTCTCTCTCGCTCTCTCTGTTGCTCTCTCTCTGTTGCTCTCTCTCTCTCTGCTCTCTCTCTTGCTCTCTCTCTCTCTGTTGCTCTCTCTCTCTCTCTCTCTCTCTCTCTCTCTCTCTCTCTCTCTGTTGCTCTCTCTCTCTCTCTCTGTCTCTCTCTCTCTCTCTGTTGCTCTCTCTCTCTCTCTCTCTCTCTCTCTCTCTCTCTCTGTTCTCTCTCTCTCTCTCTCTCTCTCTCTCTCGCTCTCTCTCGCTCTCTCTCGCTCTCTCTCTCTCTCTCTGCTCTCTCTCGCTCTCTCTCTCTCTCTCTTGCTCCCTCTGTTGCGCTCTCTCTCCCTCTATTTCACTCCGTCTATATAAAGGTCTTATATCTGTGCAAGTCCTCTCTTTGTCTCTTCCTGCCAAACACACTTCAAAGCACTCTTACAGGGGGATCATGGAACTAAAATGATCCTGTGTGTGTGTGTGTGTTTGTGTGTGTGTGTGTGTGTCTCTCTTTCTCTCTGTTCAGTCTTAGTCAAACAAACGTCAAACTGTTATTCTTTAATTTTTTCTTCATTCAGATCCCTATGAGCTGACGCCATAGCAACCAACCGCTAGCTAGTCGTCCTGGGGACCGCTGTTCTGCTTTCACACACCCAGTCTGTCTCATATTGCACCCTATTGCCGATTATAGTGCAGTACTTTTGACCTGAGCTCATAGAGATTTGGTTAGCAATAGTGCCCTACGTAGGGAATATGGTGCGATTTTGGGGAAGCCACACCCAGGTCTTTTGATCATCCCTGTCTAACTGGAAGTTGGGATGTATGAGAAACAGGATGTTACATTAATAAACGTCTCCCTCATTTGGCTTTGAACTGTATCAGTCGAGGCCTAGATGTTATTACTTCAATAATTGTCTCAATCCCAATTCAACCCATCCCAGCCTATTGTATGCAGGCAGGCTAGGGTCGTATTTCAACGTATTTCACTGTTGTGACGTTGACTTTATCGGGTGATTAATTGTAATCCCTTTGTTTTCCCCCTCAGAGAGCGTGAGAGAGAACTCCACGGACCAAAGAAGAGGGGACCCAAACCCAAAAACCTTCCTGCCAAGGTATTGATTTAGATGTTCTTGTGCCACTATCACAACCACACCAGAATTAGGACTAGCTGAGATATTACCTGTCCCAATGAGAATGTAAGAGCAAGACAAACCTTTCCTGCTGGAAGTTATGATGATGATATTCTCCTTTTGAGTTTACGACTCAATTTACTTTCATCCCTCACTTTCTCTCTCCTCCCTTCTCAGGCACGTGGAGCCCAGAAGAGGGAGACCTCCACCCCTCGAGCTCCTCGCTCCACTTCTTCCTCTTCTCCTCGAGCCCCTCCATCCTCCTTCCCCTCCGCCTCTCCAGCGCCCTCCCCTAAACTCAACTCCCTGGCAGCGACACACAAGCTGAAGAAAGACATTCGCCGCTGCACTAGTATGTCCCGCCGCCCCTTACCTCGCCCCGACCCCCTGGCCTCTCCCGGATCCTTCTCCGGCTCCAGTGGGTTCCCCTCGCGGCCCCCCATCTCCCCCTTCTCAGAGACCGTCCGCATCCTCAATCGTCGCGTCAAACCACGCGAGGTCAAACGGGGTCGCATCATCCTAAACCTCAAGGTCATCGACAAACCAGGAAGTGGAGGCGGAGGAAGGGGCGGCGGGGGTAACCGGAGGGCGCCATCCGGCTCCATGTCCCTCCAAGGGGGTCGTCAGAACATCCCCTCCCGAAATAGGATCATAGGGAAGAGGAGTGGAGAGGCTCCGTACCGGCCCTTCCAGCCCATGCTGGGGTTCCCCATGTACGGGAAGCCGTTTGGTCTCCAGTGTGGCGGCCCCGGACCTCTACACCTTCCACACTCAGCTACAGGCTCCAGCACAGGGACCTCAGGGGATAGGGACACCCAGCCACCCCCCTCTCCCTCCAGCTCCAATGGATCCACCACACCCGCCCAGAACCATCCTACCGCTCCTGGACTTGGCACTGGGGCCTCTGCCTCTGGGTCGGCTCCCAACTTGAGCACCCAGGCTTCGGCCTCCTCTGCCCAGTCTACCCCTAACCACCCCCCAGAGCTCCAGAAGAACCAGAACGCCGAACAAGGACCAAACCCCCTCCTCCCCTCCCTCTCCTTTGCTTCTGGATCCTCCTCTTCCTCCTTTGATGAAGAGGAGGATGATGCTGATGCTCTGGACCTTTCTGCACCTCAGGAGGGGAAGAGGAAGCTTCGCCGTCGGCGCCGGCAGAAACGCCAGCCTCCCTCCGTCAGTACCGCTTCCCCTCCTCACCCCGCTGCCGCCAGCTCCTGCCCCTTGACCTCCAACCTTCAGAGGGTCCCCGCCGAGGGCGACCCCGACTGGCACCCGGAGAAGGTGGTGAGCAGCGCCAACGTGGTCGTGACCGACGTCACCACCAACCTCCTCACCGTCACTATCAAAGAGTTCCCCTCTCCCTCATCCCGCTCCTCCTCCCCCCAACCAATACACCCAGAAAATACCACCTCCTCACCCCAACTGAAGAACCCCCCACAACCCAAGCCATAGGAAGAGATCAAAGAAGTGGAGATGAATGAATTAGCCTGGCTCCCTGATCTGTTTGTGCTTTCTTGGCCAACTCCTGTGGTCATTGTCTGGGACCAGGCTAGGGAGTAATGCTGTATTAACACAGAAGGTTAAAAAAAACTTCCATTAATAATGAAATTCAGGCCATTTGAATATTGAAGAAGAGCGTTATTTTTTTTTGAACAGAACTATAAAAAGCTAAGAGCAGGGCGTGCAATATACATCTATAATAATGCTGATTGTCTAACTTTATGCAGCATGATTTCTCTTCTGAGGATCAATAAAGTTTATTCAATTCATGTCCACTCTCGCAACCGTGACTGTTTGGAGGCTGGTAACAGATACCGTCAGTCATAATAACGTTCAAATCAATTCAGTCTTTATTGTAGGGAAATTCATACAACCAATAAGTGTTTGTTATTTGTTCATATTTCTACCCATTTTCTCCATTGGAAGTCCAACTCTTTAAGGTTTAAATGAGGTGATGAAATGACGTTGCACTTGCTTTGTTGGGCTTCGGCAATACTGCATTTCTACATTGAGATATTTAGCAACGCACTTGACTCCATTGTTGACAACAGCCGTATTCTGTATCATTTCCGTATCCAATATCCACATGTGAATTTACAAGCCCTTCTCTCTCTCTCTCTCTCTCGAATGCACAGGCCGATATAAGTATATATTTATATGCACGCACAACGTTAATTCAGCTGCAAAAAGAATACAAATAAGCGAGGAAAGCATAGAAAGTTAAGTTATTGCTTTCCTTAGTGCCATGTTCCAACGCCTGCCTTTAACTCGCTGTCGCCTTCAAGATTCCGGAATGTCCAGTATTCCTGGAACCTCAGTCAAGACTCTAAACGGACTCTCTAATTATTGAAGCTGTGGACTGCATGGCGGGGGAGTAATGACGATGTAGTATGTAACTTATCCACCGTGAACTTCTCTTTGTACCTACCAGATATCCTCTGTGGAATAACCTGTAGTCCAAACCTCTCAATGGCCTTCTGACCCAGTTTGTGTTGACGTCCTGATATCCTGGTCCCAGATCTGACCATCTTCTGGTGCTGCCCCTGTTTCTATAGGGCCCCCCCTCTCTCCCCTGTTTCTATAGGCCCCCCCTCTCTCCCCTGTTTCTATAGGCCCCCCCTCTCTCCCCTGTTTCTATAGGCCCCCCTCTCTCCCCTGTTTCTATAGGCCCCCCTCTCTCCCCTGTTTCTATAGGCCCCCCCCTCTCCCCTGTTTCTATAGGGCCCCCCTCTCTCCCCTGTTTCTATAGGCCCCCCTCTCTCCCCTGTTTCTATAGGCTCCCCCCTCTCCCCCTGTTTCTATAGGGCCCCCCCTCTCTCCCCTGTTTCTATAGGGCCCCTCTCTCCCCTGTTTCTATAGGGCCTCTCTCCCCTGTTTCTATAGGGCCTCTCTCCCCTGTTTCTATAGGGCCTCCCCTCTCCCCTGTTTCTATAGGGCCCCCTCTCCCCTGTTTCTATAGGGCCCCCCTCTCCCCTGTTTCTATAGCCGCCCCCCTCTCTCCCCTGTTTCTATAGGGCCCCCCTCTCTCCCCTGTTTCTATAGGGCCCCCCTCTCTCCCCTGTTTCTATAGGGCCCCCCTCTCTCCCCTGTTTCTATAGGCCCCCCCACTCTCTCTCTCTGTCTGGTGTATTTGTACAATATTATTACAATATTTAAAAGCATGTGTTGCCTTATAGCTGCTCAGTTCCAACTCCACTGCATCTGGTCCGTATACTGTATTAGATCGATGGTTGATTGTCGTCTAGTCTTTGATACTGTGATAATAATAATAATAATACACATCCTACCACAAACACATCTTCATTCAGCTGTTAATGGATAAAAACAGATTCTCTTGACTGTCATTTGCTAAACCAGTAGATTTTATTGACTGTCATTGGCTAAACCAGTAGATTCTCTTTACTGTCATTGGCTAAACCAGTAGATTCTGTTGACTCATTGGTTAAGCCAGTAGAAGGAGTGTTCATGTACTTCTTGGTGGTGATTTAACAGTTGATATTAATAGGTAGCACAACTTGACATAGTGGCCTACATTTATACCAAGCAGGGCTCTAGATTTCTTTTGTTTAAAAAATATATATTTTCATTTGTCAATTTTTGGATGTAATTTCAAGAGCCATGTCATTGGCACTTTAATGTAATGACAAGAAGCCGACCTGAAGAATCAAATATGAAATGTTTGTCCATGTAAACTGTTTTATGGGGGGGTTCATTTCGAGGGCTTTTGCTTATGTACCTCATTATATATGTTTGAATGAAGCGTAATGTGTGTTGCTTTACCTTTTTGAATAATTACCTTTGATTGTTATTGTTGTTTTTGATTAATGTCCAATATGGGTTTGATAAGAATGAAAACCCCCCGATTTTAATGAATTATAAATGTGTATCCAGACTGCAGTTTGTGTCTCGTAATATTGGTAATATGAATGATGTACATTGAATTGTTGTTAATGGTAATAATGATGCTAATGACGAGGATAATGTCGATGGTAACGTTGTGATAATGTAGCTGAAGCATGTTTTGCGAGCCCTTATTGTACAGGTAAGGTGAGCGTGGTCATGTTGACATTCGTTCGTTGTTGCTTTCTGTATATGTTCTGTTGAATAAAAAACACCTCCAAGACCGTTCCTTTTGTCGTTCATCTCGTCAGTTCTTTACAGAGGAGTTCTCTGACCTCTTTTTATATGCTGATTCTGGTGAGTTTATCGCTTTAAGATTCAATCTGGAATCTTGGCTTTCAACTGAAGGAGAAGGTTGTATTTAATTCTCTATGGCTGGTTTCCAGGGCCCAGATCAAGCCTCGTCCTAGACTTGGTGTAGTAGGTCTGGGGAAACTGGCCTGAGCTCAGACCCCTGTTTGTAGTTCCCTGATGGTCCACATGGTGGCACTGGTAACACAGGTCACATGGCCAGGATGTTTGCTCTTAGCCTGCACTCAGAAAAGGTTTGAAGAGATGAAGGTTTGGGCCGATGGTTGTGCTTCCAGGGCTTTGGTGACCTTCAGGGGTTAGCCACGGAACACAGAAGTTGAGAGAATATCTGTGGACACACTATTGTGAGAAAAGATAGCAGCTTCTCTTCCCATTGTCCTTCCCACAACCTGTTTTAAGTATCTAGGTGTACACATCACAGACAAACATCAGACAGTGTGAAGAAGACGCAACAGTCACCCAAAACCCTGACAAACTTTTACAGATTGCACAATAGAGAGGATCCTGTTGGGCTGTATCACAGCCTGGTATGATGGCAACTGCACGGCCCTCTCCAGAGGATGGTGCGGTCTGCACAACGCATCACCTGGGGCAAACTACCTGCCCTCCATGATACCTACAGCACCCGATGTCACAGGAAGGCCAAAAAGATCATCAAGGACAACAACCACCCGAGCCACTGCCTGTTCACCCTGCTATCATCCAGAAAGCGAGGTCGGTACCGATACATCAAAGCTGGGACCGAAAGACTGAAAAACAGCTTTCATCTCAAGGTCATCAGACTGCTAAACAGAAATCACTAACTCAGAGAGGCTGCTGCCTACATTGAGACTCAATCAAGGGCCACTTTAATAAATGGATCACTAGTCACTTTATACAATACCACTCAAAATAATGCCTCTTTAATAATGTTTACATATCTAATGTATCACATGTATATACTGTATTTTATACCACCATTAGCATCCATGTCCTCAACTCTCTACCACCTTCTCCCATCCAGCCCAGCCCATACTCTGACAGGCCACCCATGGTCCCCCCTCCTCTCCCAACCCCAGCCAGCCCAGCCCATAGTCTGGCAGGCCACCCATGGTCCCCCCTCCTCTCCCAACCCCAGCCAGCCCAGCCCATAGTCTGGCAGGCCACCCATGGTCCCCCCTCCTCTCCCAACCCCAGCCAGCCCAGCCCATACTCTGACAGGCCACCCATGGTCCCCCCTCCTCTCCCAACCCCAGCCAGCCCAGCCCATACTCTGGCAGGCCACCCATGGTCCCCCCTCCTCTCCCAACCCCAGCCAGCCCAGCCCATACTCTGGCAGGCCACCCATGGTCCCCCCTCCTCTCCCAACCCCAGCCAGCCCAGCCCATACTCTGACAGGCCACCCATGGTCCCCCTCCTCTCCTCCAACCCATGGTCCCAGCCAGCCCAGCCCATACTCTGGCAGGCCACCCATGGTCCCCCTCCTCTCCCAACCCCAGCCAGCCCAGCCCATACTCTGGCAGGCCACCCATGGTCCCCCTCCTCTCCCAACCCCAGCCAGCCCAGCCCATACTCTGGCAGGCCACCCATGGTCCCCCTCCTCTCCCAACCCCAGCCAGCCCAGCCCATACTCTGGCAGGCCACCCATGGTCCCCCTCCTCTCCCAACCCCAGCCAGCCCAGCCCATACTCTGGCAGGCCACCCATGGTCCCCCCTCCTCTCCCAACCCCAGCCAGTCCTCCTCTGGATGGCCTCAAGCCTCTCTAGTTTGGTCTCTCTAGTCTGTTCCTCTTCCATTCTCTCCCAGAACCAGCCCATCCTCCCTTCTCCTCACCCTCTCTCCTCTCCCCATCTCTGGCTGGCCTCCCATTGCGGTTTATGGACTGGACAGATGGGACTTCCTAGTGTGATGGCTGTCACTCCAGGACATCTACAGCATCTGGTGTCACAGGAAGAAGAAGAACATCATCAAGGACCTCAGCCACCCACGTCATGTCCTGTTCACCCCGCTACCATCTAGAACCCGGAAACAGTACAGGTGCATCAAAGCTGGGACTGAGAGACTGAAAAACAGCTTCTATCTTCAGGCCTTCAGACTGTTAAATAGTCACCACTAGCCGGCCTCAGTACTCTGTCCTGAACCTTAGAGACTGCTGCCCTATGTACATAGTCATGGAACACTGGTCACTTTAATCATGTTTACATACTGTTTTACCCCCTTCGTATGTATATAATGTATTCTAGTCAAGGCTTATCCTAACTACTGCAGTACACCTTTTCTACTCATAAACTGTCCATACTGTCTATGCCCACCATCATATACATACACTGAGTACACAAAACATTATGAACACCTGCTCTTTCCATGACAGACTGACCAGGTGAATCCAGATGAAAGCAATGATCCCTTATTGATTTACCTTATTAAATCCACTTCAATCAGTGTAGATGAAGGGGAGGAGACGGGTTAAAGAAGGATTTTTAAGCCTTGAGACAATTGAGACATGGACTGTGTGTGTGTGCCATTCAGAGGGCGAATGGGCAAGACAGAATATTTAAGTGCCTTTGAACAGCTGTGGTAGTTGGTGCCAGGCCACTGGCTTGTGCCAAGAACTGCAACACTGCCGGGTTTTTCACGCTCAACAGTGTCCTGTGTGTATCGAGAATGGTCCATCACCCAAAGGACATCCAGCCAACTTGACACAACTATAGGAAGCATTGGTGACAACTTGGGCCAGCATCCCTGCGGAACACTTTCGACACGTAGAGTCCATGCCCCGACAGAGTGAGGCTGTTCTGAGTGCGGGGATTTGACTGTATTGTTTTGTGTTGTTAGATATTACTACACAGCTGGAGATAAAAACATAACAATTTCGCTGCACCTGCGATACAATCTGCAAAATATGTAGGCGACCAATAACGTTTAATTTGATTTGATTTACTAGAGTATATTGTCCAGGCAGACTAGACTAGACTCGTGCTGTGCGTGGGGGATATCGTATCGAAGTGTAGGTTTATGTTCCGGTCTGGTAATAGAGGATGTATGCCTCATACACACTTCTGCTGTGAGCGCGCACATACACACACACAATCCATAAACGGGTGTAGTATTTTGGCCTCTCTCTCTCTCTCTCTCTCTCACACACACACACACACACACACACACACACACACACACACACACACACACACACACACACACACACACACACACACACACACACACACACACACACACACACACACACACACACACACACACACACACACACACACACACACACACACACACTAGATGGTGTTTATAATGTTATTTTCCTCTTCACCTCCAATGACGCATCCCACACATACACACCATCCACTCCCTCGTCTGTCTCCCCACCTACTCTGTCACGGTTCCCATAGTAACTACGGACGGAGGACAGGAGCGGAGCTTAGCAACACCGAGAGAGGGAGACGGTCTTTCGATTTAGGCCTGCTGACAGAAAAATTCGGTATTTCTACATTTAGAGAAAAACGCAACAAACGCGTCTGTCAACCGCTGTCGTTTGTTTTCTGCGCGTTGGGAGTTTTTTTTAGGGGTGGCGTATTATAATATAGGCCTAGGTTATTCGTTTTATTTAATCATAGAAAAAAGCAGGTAGATTAATCAACTGATAGCCTATCGAGGAGCGGATTATGAAATCGCACGAGTGATGATGGCTATAGCATTTGCATAGCCTAGTGTAATCTAGATTGTGAGGGAGAAAACTGACCTTATTTTTCAGTAGAATATATCTTGCCAACTGAATTTGATCTCTGATTTGTAGGCTAATCTATCGATCGCTTTAGCCCATCTCGCCGCGCTGCCGCTATGAAGTTCGTTGTAGTCTTGGTCGGTGCTGGTTCTGTGGTTTTCCTCGGCGCGGTCATCTGCATCATCGCCAGTGTTTACCCGCGGAAAGCTGCCGCGCCCCAGGACCTGTCCGACAACGCGACTCTGTCTGCTGAGCCCTTGTTTTCCCTCGGCTCGGTGGCTCACGCCGGTCCATTGGGCGCTCTCCATGGTGCTGAATCCTACGAGGGCGGCGGAGGAGGCGGCTTGGGGCTGGGGGGTCCCACCACTCTCAACGAGCTCAGCCCCGGGGAGGTGACCGGTGATGGTGGAGGGGCGCCGAAGCAGTTCAGTTTCAGCCGGCTCATCTGCACTCCGATTCCCGCCGGAGAATGCAATGCCAAGAGCATGAAGCAGCAGGCGGACGACCCTTCACTCTATGTGGATGAAGACTGGAGCTACCTCCGGACCACCGCGGACGACCTCCGGCAGACGGTGGTGCAGCAGAACGGCCAGATACTCATAGATCAGCGGACCATCCGTGAGCTGTCGGGGAAACTATCGGAGTGCGAGACCGGCCTGGAGGACGGGAGTCCCGGGCACTCCGAGAGGAGCCTGGGCGCCTGGGCGGGAAACCGCCGACTCATGGCCGGGGATGATGTGACCTCATCGGCCGCTGTGCAGCTGCAGACCGCTAGAGCCGTGGAGGAGCTAGAGAGGGCCATTCTCAACCTGAAAGACCGCATCGAGAAACTGGAGGTGGGTTGGGTGAATACTGAGTATAGCTTACCCTATAGCCCAAAGCCACAGATTGTAGTCATATACAGTATCGATATAAACTAGCTATAAGAAAACATACGAATAAGCTACTTTTGTAAAACGTTTCAACAGTAGAGATAATGCGCCTTGGGAGAGCGTATAACACACGTTAGCGCCTCGAGGGGCGCTTTTGATAGGTTTAACCTATATGTCCCAGTGTGTTTTATAATGTCTTGATCATCTCCAGTCAGTCACTGAGCGAGGCCTATAGGCTACTACGGTTAGCATATGTATTATTTATATGATCAAGGGAGATTTATGCAATATGACTACATGGTTACTGATTGCTTGCCCCCAAACAAATTGAATCTTTCAGTAGATAATCCAAAATAATGAAAAGCATGTCGCCACCAATTGTTAGCAATATCCAACACCGACAGAAAGACAGACAGACATGTTGCACCACCCAACGTCTCAACCTTATGCAACAAATAGGCTACAATATCAGCTCGGAAACAGAGGCGTCCTAATTTCAGAACCCCCACTTGGCGCGCCCGTGATGCATGGGGCGAGGCATAGGCTATATCACGTGATAACGATTGACTTCAGGACCTCTAACTCACCCCGACCCTTCCTCCTCCCTCCCTCCTGACTTGATAGACATCAGGATCCCTGATTCCCTCCCTCCTCCACATCAATCCATCCATCCAACTCACAGCCTCTCTCATCAGCATCATTACATGCACCGGCTCCCTCAGTGCAAGGGGATATAGTTTCTTTCATTTGCTGTCTCTCCCCCCTCACCACGCAGCTCTTACATCCACATCCGTCCACATCAATAAAATATGAAGGGATGCTGGATGAAGAGAGGAGAGACCTTGAGATTTAAGCCATACTGTGTGTGTGTGTGTGTATGTGTGTGTGTGTGTACACCTGTGTTTTTGCTGTAGCTTGCTGTCTTAAAGGTATTGAGTGTGTACGTGTCAGAGAGAGTAAGAGAGAGGTGTGTGTGTGTGAGAGAGAGAGAGAGAGAGAGAGAGAGAGAGAGAGAGAGAGAGAGAGAGAGAGAGAGAGAGAGAGAGAGAGAGAGAGAGAGAGAGAGAGAGAGAGAGAAGACAGAGAGGGAGAGAAAGTGAGAGAGAGAGAAAGGACAGAGTAAATGAGAGAGGATGAGAGAGTGAGAGAGAGAGAGCTGAGAGAGCTAGGGGGTTGAGGAAGATCGTGAGAGAGAGAGAGAGAGAGAGAGAGAGAGAGAGAGAGAGAGAGAGAGAGAGAGAGAGAGAGAGAAAATGAGAAAGAGACAGAGAGAGAGAGAGAGGGGGGGAGGGGGAGAGAGGGGGAGAGAGGGGGAGAGATGGAGAGTCAGTCTGATGTAAGAGAGGCTATTTTATTGCTTGAGACACTTAACATTTCCCAGTGCATTATAGCATACTGCACAGTCCAGGAACAGTGAGTGTGAATGTAGTCTATAGCTGTCCTGGCATTCAATCTCTCCTCACGCCAATTATCTCTCTCTCTCTCCCTCTGTCTCTCTCTTGCTCTCTCTGCCTCCCATCTTCTCTTTCAGTCTGTCTGTGTGCATGTCTGTCTCTTGTTGCTCTCTCTTGTCGCAACCCTCTCACTTTACTCGTACTTAGTTGCTCTCTCTCTCTCTCTCTCTCTCTCTCTCTCTCTCTCTCTCTCTCTCTCTCTCTCATACTCTGTCTCTCTTTCTCCATCCTTCCTCTTTCACCTACACCTACTAATTTCTCTCTTCATTCCTCTCTATTCACCCCCCTCTCTCTCTCTCTCTCTCTCTCTCTCTTCCTCTCTATTCACCTCCCCTCTCTCTCTCTCTCTCTCTCTCTCTCTCTCTCTCTCTCTCTCTCTCTCTCTCCCTTCCTCTCTATTCATCTCCCCTCTCTCTCTCTCTCTCTCTCTCTCTCTCTCTCTCTCTCTCTCTCTCTCTCTCTCTCTCTCTCTCTCTCCCTTCCTCTATATTCATCTCCCCTCTCCCTCTCTCTCTCTCTCTCTCTCTCTCTCTCTCTCTCTCTCTCTCTCTCTCTCTCTCTCTCTCTCTCTCTCTCTCTCCTTCCTCTCTATCCATCTCCTCTCTCCATCTCCCTCTCTCTCTCTCTCTCTCTCTCTCTCTCTCTCTCTCTCTCTCTCTCTCTCTCTCTCTCTCTCTCTCTCTCTCTCTCTCTCTCTCTCTCTCCCTTCCTCTCTATTCATCTCCCCTCTCTCTCTCTCTCTCTCTCTCTCTCTCTCTCTCTCTCTCTCTCTCTCTCTCTCTCTCTCTCTCTCTCTCTCTCCTCCTTCCTCTCTATTCATCTCCCCTCTCTCTCTCTCTCTCTCTCTCTCTCTCTCTCTCTCTCTCTCTCTCTCTCTCTCTCTCTCTCTTCCTCTATATTCATCTCCCCTCTCTCTCTCTCTCTCTCTCTCTCTCTCTCTCTCTCTCTCTCTCTCTCTCTCTCTCTCTCTCTCTCTCTCTCTTCCTCTCTATCCATCTCCCTCTCTCTCTCTCTCTCTCTCTCTCTCTCTCTCTATTCATCTCTCTCTCTCTCTCTCTCTCTCTCTCTCTCTCTCTCTCTCTCTCTCTCTCTCTCTCTCTCTCTCTCTCCTTCCTCTCTATCCATCTCCCCTCTCTCTCTCTCTCTCTCTCTCTCTCTCTCTCTCTCTCTCTCTCTCTCTCTCTCTCTCTCTCTCTCTCTCTCTCTCTCTCTCTCTCTCTCTCTCTCTCTCTCCTTCCTCTATATTCATCTCCCCTCCCTCTCTCTCTCTCTCTCTCTCTCTCTCTCTCTCTCTCTCTCTCTCTCTCTCTCTCTCTCTCTCTCTCTCTCTCTCCCTTCCTCTTTATTCACCTCCTCTCTCTCTCTCCACTTTAACCCTCTTTCTATCTGCCTGCCTGTCTTTTCGTTGTTTTCTTAAAGATGCCGTAAGTCATGTCAGAAGCTAGCATATTAATGATTTACCAACAACAACTGAACAGTCCAATAAAACTACACCACATAGTGGTCTAACAACAATATCTAGACTCTAGCAGGTAAGTTTAGAGTCAGAGTGCAATGTTTATTTAGTTTCAAAGCACAAACGTTTGTTAGCACATTTCTCAACCTGGCTTTAACTATGGAGGGAGCTATCCTGCCCCGCTAATTAATAATATATAATAATAATAATAATAATAATAATAATATGCCATTTAGCAGACGCTTTTATCCAAAGCGACTTACAGTCATGTGTGCATACATTCTACGTATGGGTGGTCCCGGGGATCGAACCCACTACCCTGGCGTTACAACCGCCATGCTCTACCAACTGAGCTACAGTTGCAGTTACAGCTAATTGCAAGGGGGTTGTCTAGCAACACAAACCCCTGAGAGAGTCAAAGTCTGCATTGCATATGACACATTCCCATGATTTGTAAATCTGTACCTCACAAAATAACTAGATACAGAGCATTCGGGAAATATGCAGACCCCTTCACTTTTTACACATTTTGTTATGTTACAGCCTTATTCTAAAATGGATGAAATAGTTTTTTCCCTTCATCAATCTAAACACAATACAAAAACTGAAATATTACAGTTACATACATTAAGTATTCAGACTCTTTACTCAGTACTTTGTTGATGCACCTCTCTCTCTCTCTCTCTCTCTCTCTCTCTCTCTCTCTCTCTCTCTCTCTCTCTCTCTCTCTCTCTCTCTTTCTCTTTCTCTCTGTCTTTCTCTCTCTCTTTCTCTCTGTCTGCCTCTCTCTCTCTGTCTCTCTCTCTCTATCTCTCTCTCTCTGTCTCTCTGTCGCTCTCTCTGTCTCTCTCTCTGTCTCTCCCTCCTTGCACTATCACTCACTCCTCCACAACCTCCTCTTTTCTTTCTCTCCCTCCATACTAATCCCTTCCTCTTCTCTTTCTCTCTCCTCTCACAGTTGGAGATCGGCCCTGCTGCCCTGAACCTCTCCGTTGAGACTCCATCCCCCAGCGCCGGTGTGGGCGTCAGCAGTGGCATCGCTACTAAAGTTCAAGGGTCACCGTCATCAGCATCAACGACAGGAGGCGGTAGTGTATCCTCGGGGGGGCGAAAGGCCCCTGGGGGCCCTGGCAGAGGAGGCGGAGGCCCCTGGAAGGACCTGGAAGGAGAGCTGGAGAGGAAGATTGAGATGCTGGAGAAAGAGCGGAAGGCGCTGAGGAAGGAGACACAGACACATCACAAACAGATAGACCAAGGGATTGATACTCTACACCACCGCATTGCAGAGCTGGAACAGAGTGAGTGGAACAGAAAGGGGGAGGAGGGAGGAGGGAGGAGGGAGGAGGGAGGAGGGAGGAGGGAGGAGGGAACTAAAAGAAGGTCAAATAAGTTGAGCCCAGATTTGCTGGAAAGCAAAGTAGATAAGAAGGACAAAACGGTAACTTCTTCTTTTACTACAACTACTACTACTATCTGTTTCCCAGAGCCACATGTAAACCATCTCTCCCTCCCTCTCTCCTTCAGTCTGACAGAGGACAACTACCCTGATGTCCTCTCCTTCCCCATGAGGACCAAGTACATGTAACAACCATCTCTCTCCCCTCCTTCTCCATCTCTCTCCCCTCCTTCTCCATCTCTCTCCCCTCCCTCTCCATCTCTCTCCCCTCCTTCTCCATCTCTCTCCCCTCCTTCTCCATCTCTCTCCCCTCCCTCTCCATCTCTCTCCCCTCCTTCTCTATCTCTCTCCCCTCCTTCTCCATCTCTCTCCCCTCCCTCTCCATCTCTCTCCCTCCTTCTCCATCTCTCTCCCCTCCTTTTCATCTCTCTCCCCTCCTTCTCCATCTCTCTCCCCTCCTTCTCCATCTCTCCCTCCCTCTCTCCTTCAGGTCTGACAGAGTACAACTATCCAGACGGCTATGTCCTCTCCTTCCCCGTGAGGACCAGATACATGTACGGCCTGGTGCGGAGAGAAATGCCTGAGATGTATGCCTTCACCGCCTGCGTCTGGCTCAAGGTGAAAGAGGGGGGTATCGGTACCCCCTTCTCCTACTCCGTCCCGGGACAACCCAACGAGCTGGTGCTGCTGCAGGGGATACACAACCCTGTAGAGCTTCTTATCAACGACAAGGTAGGAGTGTGTGTGTGTGTGTCATTATCATATTCATTACTGAAACATATCAGTTATCTCCTCCTATTGTTCATACTTGTATAGTTTTATGAATAACATTGATTGGTCGATTGGTTGATTGATTGATCGACTGATTGGTGATTGAGCTAAATGTCCCTCCCCTCACTTCTAGGTAGCTCAGCTGCCCCTGTCCCTTGCCCAGGGTGTGTGGGAGCACATATGTTTGAGCTGGACCCTCAGAGACGGGGTATGGAAGGCCTACCAGGGGGGGAAGCTGAAGGGGCGCGGAGAGGGGCTGGCCGCATGGCACCCCATCAAGCCAGGAGGAGTGCTCATTCTGGGGCAGGAGCAGGTGGGTGAGAGGGATGGAGGTCTGGAGGGGTGGAGAGTTAGAGGGATGGAGGTCTGGTGGAGAGTTTGAGGTCTGGAGGGGTGGAGAGTTAGAGGGATGGAGGTCTGGTGGAGAGTTGGAGAGTTAGAGGGATGGAGTGATGGAGGGGTGGAGAGTTAGAGGGATGGAGTGATGGGTGGTGGAAGGATGGAGGGGTGGAGGGATGAGAGATTGAGGGGGGGGTGGCTTATCCTGTGGCAAGAGGAAGTGAGAAGGGTGGGGTCGAGGTGGAGGGAGGAGGAATGGAGAGATGGATGGGGTGGAGTGATAGAGGGATAGAAGGGTAATAAGAAACCTTGAGAGGAACCAGACTTTTCTGTCAGGCTGGGTGGCTGGCTGGGTGGGTGGCTGGCTGGGTGGCTGGCTGGCTGGCTGGGTGGCTGGCTGGCTGGCTTGGTGACTGGCTGGCTGGCTGGCTGGGTGGCTGGCTGGCTGGGTGGATGAGTTGTATTGTAATCCCTGATCTCTCTCTTTCTCTTTCACTCTATCATCTCTATCATATTATATTTCCTTTCTAGGACACGCTGGGCGGTCGTTTCGACGCCTCCCAGGCCCTGGTTGGGGAGCTCTCCCAGTTCAACCTGTGGGACAGGGTCCTGAAGCCTGCTGAGGTATCCGCTCTAGCTGCCTGTTCCTTGGGCACACTGGGCAATGTGGCCCCCTGGACAGACCAGGACGTGGAGGTCTACGGAGGGGCCACCAAGGAGGCTGTAGACCCCTGCAACCAGCCACCCCGGGCCAGCCCCAGCTCTAGCCCTAAACAGTGAGGGGTTAGATGGGTTGGTAGAGGGGTCTCTTGGTTGTTATAAAGGGGAGCCGCTCAGTGAGGCCAGAGGGGTAGTTGGTTTGTTGATGCTCCTTATAAGAGGGGGGTTTAAAGGTGTTTTTTTGGGGCAGGGGTTGTGTGATGGGAAACTGGGGTAGAGATGGAGAGTCAGTTGAGTTGTTTTAAAGGGGGATTGCTATTTCCAAGAGAGGGTGGGTGTGCTTGAGGAAGCCTTTCGGAGGGTCTGGGATCAGGGGGCGTAGAGATTAGTTGAGTAGGAGTGTTGTTATCCGGGTGTTGTTCACCCACTGAAGGTGTTAACATCAACAGCGCCACAGCTGTTGAGAACAACACCCAGACTAGCTTTAGGCTCTCAGCCCCCAAGGGGAGAGCTACATACACCACGCCTCATCACATCTCATCTCATCACGTGTTCTGAAGCTTGTGCTTCTAACTTCGGAATAGGGATTTTCTTCCTCTTTTGGAGATGTGTTGCTACTCAGCTGTGTTTGTGATCAACAACGGCTCGGTAAAAGTGAGCGTCTGGACTGCTTTTTCTACTGCGCATTTTGTTGATTTTCTTTGCAGCAATGTTGTTTTTTTCTAACACAGTCTCCTTTCTATGTATGTGTGTTACGTGCTTTCAGATCAACCTGTTGCGACTCACAAAACCTCTCACAAAAATACAATTGTAACGGCCCAGCACAACGTATTGCCAGAGAGATAGCTGTTGCGAGTCACATGGATCATGTAAATTAAGATGTCAATTGATTTCTTAGATTCATAACATCCATCTGGTTGACTTAAAGAGGCAATCTGTTGAGTGATTCGTACATCCACTGTGGCAGGGTGTCCGCTTTGTTGTTGTTTCAACTGCAGATTCGCCCTTTACAGTGATTTGTGACCTGTCTCAGTGTTTTTTTTAAATGTAAAGCTGATGGAATGGAATGTATATCTGTATGCATGAGAAAAGCTTTTTCAAAATTAGAGGTCAGAGGTCAGATTTCTAAATAGTCCTGTTTCCAAGACAGCAACAACACAAAAACGTACAACAATATTAACTATTGAATGGTGCGCTTCACCCCACAAAGGCCAAAATTAATACGCACCTCAAAGAATGTGTATTTAGCTTGATCTTACCTTCACAGAATTGCTTAATAAGTGGGTACAGAAGGGACATTGGGACACTGATGTTGAGTTGGGGGGTGTAGTGAAGAAAAGTGTACCCGGATTATTGGGTGTCCTTCCCCCACTTCACCATTGACATATGGTTGTAAAGTGCCTGTCTGGGTATTACACGCCCAATGCACATGTCAAATGTATTTTATTCTCTCTCTCTCTCTCTCTCTCTCTCTCTCTCTCTCTCTCTCTCTCTCTCTCTCTCTCTCTCTCTCTCTCTCTCTCTCTCTCTCTCTCTCTCTCTCTCTCTCTCTCTCTCTCTCTCTCTCTCTCTCTCTCTCTCTCTCTCTCTCTCTCTCTCTCTCTCTCTCTCTCTCTCTCTCTCTCTCTCTCTCTCTTCTCTCTCTCTCTCTCTCTCTCTCTCTCTCTCTCTCTCTCTCTCTCTCTCTCTCTCTCTCTCTCTCTCTCTCTCTCTCTCTCTCTCTCTTTCTCTCTTTCTCTCTCTCTCTCTCTCGCTCTCTCTCTCTCTCTTTCTCTCTTTCTCTCTCTCGTTCTCTCTCTCTCGCTCTCTCTCATTCTCTCTCTCTCTCTCTCTCTCTCTCTCTCTCTCTCTCTCTCTCTCTCTCTCTCTCTCTCTCTCTCTCTCTCTCTCTCTCTTCTCTCTCTCTTTCTCTCTTTCTCTCTCGTTCTCTCTCTCTCGCTCTCATTCTCTCTCTCTCTCTCTCTCTCTCTCTCTCTCTCTCTCTCTCTCTCTCTCTCTCTCTCTCTCTCGCTCTCTCTCATTCTCTCTCTCTCCTGCTATTGGTTATGATGTTATTGTAACCAGCTGTGATGTCAGTAAGTGTTGTGCTTGTTCATCTTGTGCACCTCCATGGATCTTCTATGATATTGTGACAATATGTGGATGAATAAAATAAAATGTTTATGATGTCGTAAGGAGGTACGTTTTGGCTCACTGTGTGTGTATGGTCAAATCCTGTGTGTGTGTGTGTCGTGACTGGTCCTCCACCCACACAGAAGGAACTGTGGAGTTGAACTGTGCTGCTCTCTGATCTAGTATCATCTCTCCCACACTAACTGTTATGTATCTGTCTCTTTCTCTAAAAGGTATACTGTTATGTATCTGTCTCTTTCTCTTAAAGGGATTCTTTATGTATCTGTCTCTTTCTCTTAAAGGGATACTGTTATGTATCTGTCTCTTTCTCTTAAAGGGATACTGTTATGTATCTGTCTCTTTCTCTTAAAGGGATTCTTTATGTATCTGTCTCTTTCTCTAAAAGGGATACTGTTATGTATCTGTCTCT
The DNA here is from genome assembly GCF_021184085.1 of Oncorhynchus gorbuscha. Classification (NCBI taxonomy): domain Eukaryota; kingdom Metazoa; phylum Chordata; class Actinopteri; order Salmoniformes; family Salmonidae; genus Oncorhynchus; species Oncorhynchus gorbuscha. The sequence goes on from NC_060190.1 coordinate 4,292,159, forward strand.
CTCTCTTAAAGGGATACTGTTATGTATCTGTCTCTTTCTCTTAAAGGGATACTTTATGTATCTGTCTCTCTCTCTAAAGGGATACTGTTATGTATCTGTCTCTCTTTATGTATCTGTTTCTTTTTCTTAAAGGGATTCTTTATGTAGCTGCCTCTCTCTCTAAAAGGTATACTCTATGTATCTGTCTCTCTCTCTCTTAAAGGTATACTCTATGTATCTGTCTCTCTCTCTCTTAAAGGTATACTCTATGTATCTGTCTCTCTCTCTCTCTTAAAGGTATACTCTATGTATCTGTCTCTCTCTCTTAAAGGTATACTCTATGTATCTGTCTCTCTCTCTTAAAGGTATACTCTATGTATCTGTCTCTCTCTCTCTAAAAGGGATACTGTTATGTATCTGTCTCTCTCTCTAAAAGGTATACTCTATGTATCTGTCTCTCTCTCTCTTAAAGGTATACTCTATGTATCTGTCTCTCTCTCTTAAAGGTATACTCTATGTATCTGTCTCTCTCTCTCTTAAAGGTATACTCTATGTATCTGTCTCTCTCTCTTAAAGGTATACTCTATGTATCTGTCTCCCTCTCTCTTAAAGGTATACTCTATGTATCTGTCTCTCTCTTAAAGGTATACTCTATGTATCTGTCTCTTTCACTTAAAGGTATACTCTATGTATCTGTCTCTTTCACTTAAAGGGATACTTTATGTATCTGTCTCTTTCACTTAAAGGGATACTTTATGTATCTGTCTCTTTCACTTAAAGGGATACTTTATGTATCTGTCTCTTTCACTTAAAGGGATACTTTATGTATCTGTCTCTTTCACTTAAAGGGATACTTTATGTATCTGTCTCTTTCACTTAAAGGTATACTCTATGTATCTGTCTCTTTCACTTAAAGGGATACTTTATGTATCTGTCTCTTTCACTTAAAGGGATACTTTATGTATCTGTCTCTTTCACTTAAAGGGATACTTTATGTATCTGTCTCTTTCACTTAAAGGGATACTTTATGTATCTGTCTCTTTCACTTAAAGGGATACTCTATGTATCTGTCTCTTTCACTTAAAGGGATACTTTCAGGGATACTTCCCCAGAGTCAGATGAACTTGTGGATGCCATTTTAATGTCTTTGTGTCCAGTATGAAGCAAATTAGAGGTGGTTTCATATTCCAATGCTAACTAGCATTAGCACAATGAATGGAATAGCATGCTACAATGAATAACATGCTAGCAGATACCCATAGACTTCCAGTCATTGGGCTGACGCCAGTTAGCAATTGCGCGAGCCCTAGTTAGCAACATCTGTTGCTAACTAGGGCTCCGTAAGGCTATCAAACAAGCTAAGCGTCAGTACAGAGACAAAGTGGAATCTCAATTCAATGGCTCAGACACAAGAGGCATGTGGCAGGGTCTACAGTCAATCACGGACTACAAGATGAAATCCAGCCCAGTCACGGACCAGGATGTCTTGCTCCCAGGCAGACTAAATAACTTTTTTGCCCGCTTTGAGGACAATACAGTGCCACTGACACGGCCTGCAACGGAAACATGCAGTCTCTCCTTCACTGCAGCCGAGGTGAGTAAGACATTTAAACGTGTTAACCCTCGCAAGGCTGCAGGCCCAGACGGCATCCCCAGCCGCGCCCTCCGAGCATGCGCAGACCAGCTGGCCGGTGTGTTTACGGACATATTCAATCAATCCCTATACCAGTCTGCTGTTCCCACATGCTTCAAGAGGGCCACCATTGTTCCTGTTCCCAAGAAAGCTAAGGTAACTGAGCTAAACGACTACCGCCCCGTAGCACTCACTTCCGTCATCATGAAGTGCTTTGAGAGACTAGTCAAGGACCATATCACCTCCACCCTACCTGACACCCTAGACCCACTCCAATTTGCTTACCGCCCAAATAGGTCCACAGACGATGCAATCTCAACCACACTGCACACTGCCCTAACCCACCTGGACAAGAGGAATACCTATGTGAGAATGCTGTTCATCGACTACAGCTCGGCATTCAACACCATAGTACCCTCCAAGCTCGTCATCAAGCTCGAGACCCTGGGTCTCGACCCCGCCCTGTGCAACTGGGTACTGGACTTCCTGACGGGCCGCCCCAGGTGGTGAGGGTAGGCAACAACATCTCCTCCCCGCTGATCCTCAACACGGGGGCCCCACAAGGGTGCGTTCTGAGCCCTCTCCTGTACTCCCTGTTCACCCACGACTGCGTGGCCACGCACGCCTCCAACTCAATCATCAAGTTGCGGACGACACAACAGTGGTAGGCTTGATTACCAACAACGACGAGACGGCCTACAGGGAGGAGGTGAGGGCCCTTGGAGTGTGGTGTCAGGAAAATAACCTCACACTCAACGTCAACAAAACTAAGGAGATGATTGTGGACTTCAGGAAACAGCAGAGGGAACACCCCCTATCCACATCGATGGAACAGTAGTGGAGAGGGTAGCTAGTTTTAAGTTCCTCGGCATACACATCACAGACAAACTGAATTGGTCCACTCACACTGACAGCGTCGTGAAGAAGGCGCAGCAGCGCCTATTCAACCTCAGGAGGCTGAAAAAATTCGGCTTGTCACCAAAAGCACTCACAAACTTCTACAGATGCACAATCGAGAGCATCCTGGCGGGCTGTATCACCGCCTGGTACGGCAACTGCTCCGCCCTCAACCGTAAGGCTCTCCAGAGGGTAGTGAGGACTGCACAACGCATCACCGGGGCAAACTACCTGCCCTCCAGGACACCTACACCACCCGTTGTTACAGGAAGGCCATAAAGATCATCAAGGACATCAACCACCCGAACCACTGCCTGTTCACCCCGCTATCATCCAGAAGGCGAGGTCAGTACAGGTGCATCAAAGCTGGGACCGAGAGACTGAAAAACAGCTTCTATCTCAAGGCCATCAGACTGTTAAATAGCCACCACTAACATTGAGTGGCTGCTGCCAACACACTGTCATTGACACTGACCCAACTCCAGCCATTTTAATAATGGGAATTGATGGAAATGATGTAAATATATATATATATATATATCACTAGCCACTTTAAACAATGCTACCTTATATAATGTTACTTACCCTACATTATTCATCTCATATGCATATGTATATACTGTACTCTACAACATCGACTGCATCCTTATGTAACACATGTATCACTAGCCACTTTAACTATGCCACTTTGTTTACTTTGTCTACACACTCATCTCATATGTATATACTGTACTCGATACCATCTACTGTATGCTGCTCTGTACCATCACTCATTCATATATCCTTATGTACATGTTCCTTATCCCCTTACACTGTGTATAAGACAGTAGTTTTTTTTGGAATTGTTAGTTAGATTACTTGTTGGTTATCACTGCATTGTCGGAACTAGAAGCACAAGCATTTCGCTACACTCGCATTAACATCTGCTAACCATGTGTATGTGACAAATAAAATTTGATTTGATTTGATTTGATTTTGATTTGAACATCCTTCAAACTGTTTGTTTGTTGAACATCTTTGTTATTCTGTCTACCCACTTCAACACTATATTTTTGCCTCTACTTTATAATCTTTGTTAGGTCCCCCTCTCTCTGTCTCTATCTATTTCCCAGTTAAGCACACACACACACACACACACACACACACACACACACACACACACACACACACACACACACACACACACACACACACACACACACACACACACACACACACACACACACACACACACACACACACACACACACA
>NC_060190.1:4300918-4305918 GCF_021184085.1 Oncorhynchus gorbuscha
ACCCACCATTGTGACCTGTACGCCCTCGTTGGCTGGCCCTCGCTTCATACTCGTCGCCAAACCCACTGGCTCCAGGTCATCTACAAGTCTTTGCTAGGTAAAGGCCCACCTTATCTCAGCTCACTGGTCACCATAGCAGCACACGCTCCAGCAGGTATATCTCACCTGTCACCCCCAAAGCCAATTCTTCCTTTGGTTGTCTTTCCTTCCAGTTCTCTGCTGCCAATGACTGGAACGAACTGCAAAAATCTCTGAAGCTGGAGACTCATATCTCCCTCACTAGCTTTTAATAAGCACCATCTGTCAGAGCAGCTCACAGATCACTGCACCTGTACATAGCCCATCTGTAAACAGCCCATCTGTCTACCTACCTCATCCCCATACTGTATTTATTTATTTATCTTCCAGTGTTTAATTGCTATGTTGTAATTACTTCGCCACGATGGCCTATTTATTGCCTTAACTCCCTTATCTTACCTCATTTGCACTCACTGTATATAGACTTTTTGTTTTCTTTGGTTCTACTGTATTATTGACTATGTTTTGTTTATTCCATGTGTTGTTGTATGTGTCAAATTGCTATGCTTTATCTTGGCCAGGTCACAGTTGCAAATAAGAACTTGTTCTCAACTATCTGGTTAAATAAAGGTGAAATAAAATAAATATAGGTAGCTAGCTTGCTACAAAGTTACTGATTCGTTTAGCTAGCTATGAAGAAACTAGTTAAGCCTTAACCAGTGTCTCTGTGTTTGTAGCGGTGGAGTGGAATGGCAGAGACAGCAGAGAGTAAGAAAGAAGAGGCAGACTACAAAAGGCTGCACAGCTTTCCTCTTATCAGGGTGAGGTGTGTGTGTGTGTGTGTGTGTGTGTGTGTGTGTGTGTGTGTGTGTGTGTGTGTGTGTGTGTGTGTGTGTGTGTGTGTGTGTGTGTGTGTGTGTGTGTGTGTGTGTGTGTGTGTGTGTGTGTGTGAGAGAGAGAGAGAGATCAGGGTAAGGTGTGTGTGAGAGAGAGAGAGATCAGGGTAAGGTGTGTGAGAGAGAGAGAGATCAGGGTAAGGTGTGTGTGAGTGAGAGAGATCAGGGTAAGGTGTGTGTGAGTGAGAGAGATCAGGGTAAGGTGTGTGTGAGTGAGAGATCAGGGTAAGGTGTGTGTGTGAGAGAGAGATCAGGGTAAGGTGTGTGTGTGAGAGAGAGATCAGGGTAAGGTGTGTGTGTGAGAGAGAGATCAGGGTAAGGTGTGTGTGTGAGAGAGAGATCAGGGTAAGGTGTGTGTGTGAGAGAGAGATCAGGGTAAGGTGTGTGTGTGAGAGAGAGATCAGGGTAAGGTGTGTGTGTGTGAGAGAGATCAGGGTAAGGTGTGTGTGTGTGAGAGAGAGATCAGGGTAAGGTGTGTGTGTGAGAGAGATCAGGGTAAGGTGTGTGTGTGAGAGAGAGAGATCAGGGTAAGGTGTGTGTGTGAGAGAGAGAGATCAGGGTAAGGTGTGTGTGAGAGAGAGAGAGATCAGGGTAAGGTGTGTGTGAGAGAGAGAGAGATCAGGGTAAGGTGTGTGTGAGAGAGAGAGATCAGGGTAAGGTGTGTGTGAGAGAGAGAGAGAGATCAGGGTAAGGTGTGTGAGAGAGAGATCAGGGTAAGGTGTGTGTGTGTGAGAGAGAGATCAGGGTAAGGTGTGTGAGAGAGAGATCAGGGTAAGGTGTGTGTGTGTGAGAGAGAGATCAGGGTAAGGTGTGTGTGAGAGAGAGAGAGATCAGGGTAAGGTGTGTATGAGAGTGAGAGAGAGAGAGAGAGAGATATCAGGGTACGGTGTGTTGAGAGAGAGAGAGATCAGGGTAAGGTGTGTGTGTTTGATGACATGTTGTTTCCCTCCGCAGCACACAGACATGCCAGAGGAGATGAGAGTGGAGACCATGGAGCTCTGTGTCACAGCCTGCGAGAAGTTCGCCACCAACAATGAGGTGTGTGTGTAAAATGCAGAGCTATGACACCTGGAAAGTTTGTTTGGATATGACTAGCAACATGACATCAATACCTATGGTGAGTTACTGTACTTGACAAATTTCTCTCTCTCTCTCCCCCATTTCTCTCCCCCCCACCTCCCACTCCACCTATCTCTCTTAGAGTGCAGCGAAGATGATCAAGGAGTCAATGGATAAGAAGTTTGGCAGCTCGTGGCACGTGGTAATCGGCGAGGGCTTTGGCTTCGAGGTAACACACGAGGTCAAGAACCTGCTCTACATGTTCTTTGGAGGAAGCCTGGCCGTGTGTGTCTGGAAGTGCTCCTAGCATCAACAACCAAATTAGATCTATAGATCTGTCTGTCCATCTACACTATATATACACACACAAAGGTATAGTGGATTTGGCTATTTCAGCCACACCCGCTGACACGTGTATAAACTCGAGCACACAGCCATGCAATCTCTATAGACAAGCATTGGCAGTAGAATGGCCTTACTGAAGAGCTCAGTGACTTTCAACGTGGCACCGTCATAGGATGCCACCTTTCCAACAAGTCAGTTCGTCAAATTTCTGACCTGCTAGAGCTGGCCCGGTCAACTGTAAGTGCTGTTATTGTGAAGTGGAAACGTCTAGGAGCAACAATGGCTCAGCCGCGAAGTGGTAGGCAACACAAGCTCACAGAACAGGACCGCTGATGCACGTAGCATGTAAAAATGGTCTGTCCTCAGTTGCAACTCTCACTACTATCTATCTGTCCATGGATCATCTCTCTCTCTGTCGGTTAGCTTTCTCTTTCTTATTCTCTCCCGTCTGAATTGAGTTACTGTATCCTGTCCAATTGGACTTGTTCTTAAAATGCTGCGTGTGAATTCACTTCGACACAAATTAAATGCAGCCAGGGTCTCCAATACGTGCGTGTGTGTGTGTGTGTGTGTGTGTGTGTGTGTGTGTGTGTGTGTGTGTGTGTGTGTGTGTGTGTGTGTGTGTGTGTGTGTGTGTGTGTGTGTGTGTGTGTGTGTGTGTGTGTGTGTGTGTGAGACACTTCTCATTCATTCCATTCAATATGTTTTAGTATTTTATAATTGTAAGTATGTGTAAATACTTTGATGCCGATTGGATTAAAAAAATATTTTTCTGTTTTTTACAGATACAGCACATACAACTGTTATTGACAAACAATTTGTTAGTATTTGTAGCTGACAGGTTGATACTGGCAATTTTCTGTTTGAAATTAACTGATTGTGAAATAAAACCTGAATTGTACTGAGAAATGTACTCACTATGAGTGTTACTGTCTAGTTGTCTGTGTCGTAGAGCCTCTCTTTCACATCTTTCAATTCAATTTCAATTCAAGGGCTTTATTGGCATGGGAAACATGTGTTAACATTGCCAAAGCAAGTGATGTAGATAATATTTAAAGTGAAATAAACAAAAAATTAACAGTAAACATTACACATACAGAAGTTTCAAAACAATAAAGACATTACAAATGTCATATTATATATATATAAATACAGTGTTTTAACAATGTACAAGTGGTTAAAGGACACAAGATAAATAAGCATAAATATGGGTTGTATTTACAATGGTGTTTGTTCTTCACTGGCTGCCCTTTTCTCGTGGCAACAGGTCACACATCTTGCTGCTGTGATGGAACACTGGTATTTCACCCAGTAGATATGGGAGTTTATCAAAATTGGATTTGTTTTCAAATTCTTTGTGGATCTGTGTAACCTGAGGGAAATATGTCTCTCTAATATGGTCATCTTTCTCTATCTGATCACTGTCTTCTATCTTCTTTAAATGGTACATAGAGAGGTGGGGTAACCAATTTTGGGAAGGGGAGACAGACTTGATGATTTGTTTTGTGGAAGACATGTTCTTGGGATTACAGAATGTCCTAACACTCATTGGTTACTAGAGACCTGGTTGGTTTCTATAGGGACATGGTTACATGGGGATAGAATATGGTTGCTATAGGGACATGGTTACATGGGGATAGATTATGGTTGCTATAGGGACATGGTTACATGGGGATAGAATATGGTTGCTATAGGGCCTGGTTACATGGGGATAGAATATGGTTGCTATAGGGACATGGTTACATGGGGATAGAATATGGTTGCTATAGGGCCTGGTTACATGGGGATAAAATATGGTTGCTATAGGGACATGGTTACACGGGGATAGAATATTGTTGCTATAGGGACATGGTTACATGGGGATAGAATATGGTTGCTATAGGGACATGGTTATATGGGGATAGAATATGGTTGCTATAGGGACATGGTTACATGGGGATAGAATATGGTTGCTATAGGGACATGGTTACATGGGGATAGAATATGGTTGCTATAGGGACATGGTTACATGGGGATAGAATATGGTTGCTATAGGGACATGGTTACATGGGGATAGAATATGGTTGCTATAGGGACATGGTTACATGGGGATAGAATATGGTTGCTATAGGGACATGGTTACATGGGGATAGAATATGGTTGCTATAGGGCCTGGTTACATGGGGATAAAATATTGTTGCTATAGGGACATGGTTACATGGGGATAGAATATGGTTGCTATAGGGACATGGTTATATGGGGATAGAATATGGTTGCTATAGGGACATGGTTACATGGGGATAGAATATGGTTGCTATAGGGACATGGTTACATGGGGATAGAATATGGTTTATTTTGGGACATGGTTAAATGGGGATAGAATATGGTTGTTATAGGGACATGGTTACATGGGGATAGAATATGGTTGCTATAGGGACATGGTTACATGGGGATAGAATATGGTTGCTATAGGGACATGGTTACATGGGGATAGAATATGGTTGCTATAGGGACATGGTTACATGGGGATATAATATGGTTGCTATAGGGACATGGTTACATGGTGATAGAATATGGTTGCTATAGGGACATGGTTACATGGGGATAGAATATGGTTGCTATAGGGACATGGTTACATGGGGATAGAATATGGTTGCTATAGGGACATGGTTACATGGGGATAGAATATGGTTTATTTTGGGA
>NC_060190.1:4310918-4323418 GCF_021184085.1 Oncorhynchus gorbuscha
AGTTGTAGGAGGGTCTAGTTTGTATTGGGGGTATCTAGGTAGTTGTAGAAAGGTAGTTGTATTGGGAGGTATCTAGGGTTGTATTGGGAGGTATCTAGGTAAGTTGTTTTGGAGGTATCTAGGTAGTTGTATTGGGGGTATCTAGGTAGAAAGTATTGTATCTAGGTAGTTGTATTGGGTTATCTAAGTTGTATTGGGGGTATCTAGGTAGTTGTATTGGGGGTATCTAGGTAGTTGTTTGGGGGTTCTAGGTAGTTGTTTTGGGGGTTCTAGGAAGTTGTTTTGGAGGTATCTAGGTAAAAAAGAGGTAGTTGTATTTGGGGGTGTCTAGGTAGTTTTATTGGGGGTATCTAGGTAAACAAAGAAGTAGTTGTATTGGGGGTATCTAGGTAGTTGTTTTGTGGGGTATCTGGAGTTGTTTTGGGGTGTATCTAGGTAGTTGTATTGGGAGGTATCTAGGTAGTTGTATTGGGGTGTATCTAGGTAGTTGTATTGGGAGGTATCTAGGTAGTTGTATTGGGAGGTATCTAGGTAAAGAAAGAGGTAGTTGTATTTGGGGGGTATCTAGGTAGTTGTATTGGAGGTATCTAGGTAGTTGTATTGGGGGTATCTAGGTAGTTGTATTGGGGTGTATCTAGGTAGTTGTATTGGGGGTATCTAGGTAAAGAAAGAGGTAGTTGTATTGGGGGTATCTAGGTGGTAGTTGTATTGGGGTGTATCTAGGTACAGAAAGAGGTAGTTGTATTGGGGGTATCTAGGTAGAAAGAGGTAGTTGTATTGGGGGTATCTAGGTAGTTGTATTGGGGGTATCTAGGTACCGAAAGGGTAGTTGTATTGGGAGGTATCTAGGTACAGAAAGAGGTAGTTGTATTGGGGGTATCTAGGTACAGGTAGTTGTATTGGGGTGTATCTAGGTACAGAAAGGTAGTTGTATTGGGGGTATCTAGGTACAGAAAGAGGTAGTTGTATTGGGGTGTATCTAGGTACAGAAAGAGGTGTTGTATTGGGGGTATCTAGGTACAGAAAGAGGTAGTTGTATTGGGGGTATCTAGGTACAGAAAGAGGTTGTATTGGGGGTATCTAGGTACAGAAAGAGGTAGTTGTATTGGGGGTATCTAGGTACAGAAAGAGGTAGTTGTATTGGGGGTATCTAGGTAGTTGTTTTTGGGGGTATCTAGGTAGTTATATTGGGGGTATCTGGTAGTTGTTTTGGAGGGTTTATAGGTAGTTGTTTTGGAGGTATCTAGGTAGTTCTATTGGGGGTATCTAGGTAGTTGTTTTGGGGTATCTAGGTAGTTGTATTGGGGGTATCTAGGTAAAGAAAGTATTGGGAGGTATCAAGGTAGTTGTTTTGGGGGTATCTAGGTAGTTGTATTGGGGGTATCTAGGTAGTTGTTTTGGAGGGTATCTAGGTAGTTGTTTTGGAGGTATCTAGGTAGTTGTATTGGGGGTATCTAGGTAGTTGTATTGGGGGTATCTAGGTAATTGGAGGTATCTAGGTAGTTGTATTGGGGGTATCTAGGTAGTTGTATTGGGGTATCTAGGTAGTTGTATTGGGGGTATCTAGGTAAAGAAAGAAGTAGTTGTATTGGGGGTATCTAGGTAGTTGTATTGGGGGTATGTAGGTAGTTGTATTGGGGGTATCTAGGTAGTTGTATTGGAGGGAATCTAGGTAGTTGTATTGGGGGTATCTAGGTAAAGAAAGAAGAGTTGTATTGGGGGTATCTAGGTAGTTGTATTGGGGGTATCTAGGTAGTTGTATTGGGGGTATCTAGGTAGTTGTTTTGGAGGTATCTAGGTAGTTGTATTGGAGGGTATCTAGGTAGTTGTATTGGGGGTATCTAGGTAGTTGTATTGGAGGTATCTAGGTAGTTGTATTGGGGGTATCTAGGTAGTTGTATTGGGGGTATCTAGGTAGTTGTATTGGGAGGTATCTAGGTAGTTGTATTGGGGGTATCTAGGTAGTTGTATTGGGGGTATCTAGGTAGTTGTATTGGGGGTATCTAGGTAGTTGTATTGGGGGTATCTAGGTAGTTGTATTGGGGGTATCTAGGTAGTTGTATTGGAGGGTATCTAGGTAGTTGTATTGGGGGTATCTAGGTAGTTGTTTTGGGTGTATCTAGGTAGTTGTTTTGGGGTATCTAGGTAAAGAAAGAGGTAGTTGTATTGGGGGTATCTTGGTAGTTGTATTGGGGGATCGAGGTAGTTGTATTGGGGGTATCTAGGTAGTTGTATTGGGGGTATCTAGGTAAAGTTTGTATTGGGGGTATCTAGGTAGTTGTATTGGAGGGAATCTAGGTAGTTGTATTGGAGGGTATCTAGGTAGTTGTATTGGGGGGTATCTAGGTAGTTGTATTGGGGGTATCTAGGTAGTTGTATTGGAGGTATCTAGGTAGTTGTATTGGGGGTATCTAGGTAGTTGTATTGGAGGGTATCTAGGTAGTTGTATTGGGGGTATCTAGGTAGTTGTATTGGGGGTATCTAGGTAGTTGTTTGGGGGGTATCTAGGTAGTTGTATTGGAGGTATCTAGGTAGTTGTATTGGGGGATATCTAGGTAGTTGTATTGGGGTATCTAGGTAGTTGTATTGGGGGGTATCTAGGTAGTTGTATTGGAGGGTATCTAGGTAGTTGTATTGGGGGTATCTAGGTAGTTGTATTGGGGGTATCTAGGTAGTTGTATTGGGGGTATCTATGTAGTTGTATTGGGGGTATCTAGGTAGTTGTATTGGAGGGTATCTAGGTAGTTGTATTGGGGGTATCTAGGTAGTTGTTTTGGAGGTATCTAGGTAGTTGTTTTGGAGGTATCTAGGTAAAGAAAGAGGTAGTTGTATTGGGGGTGTCTAGGTAGTTGTATTGGGGGTATCTAGGTAGTTGTATTGGGGGTATCTAGGTAAAGTTGTATTGGGGGGTATCTTGGTAGTTGTATTGGGGGGTATCTAGGTAGTTGTATTGGAGGTATCTAGGTAGTTGTATTGGGGGTATCTAGGTAAAGAAAGAAGTAGTTGTATTGGGGGTATCTAGGTAGTTGTATTGGAGGTATCTAGGTAGTTGTATTGGAGGGTATCTAGGTAGTTGTATTGGGGGTATCTAGGTAGTTGTATTGGGGGGGTATCTAGGTAGTTGTATTGGAGGGTATCTAGGTAGTTGTATTGGGGGGTATCTAGGTAGTTGTATTGGAGGGAATCTAGGTAGTTGTATTGGGGGTATCTAGGTAGTTGTATTGGGGGTATCTAGGTAGTTGTATTGGGGGTATCTAGGTAGTTGTATTGGGGGAATCTAGGTAGTTGTATTGGGGGTATCTAGGTAGTTGTATTGGAGGTATCTAGGTAGTTGTTTGGGGGTATCTAGGTAGTTGTATTGGGGGTATCTAGGTAGTTGTATTGGGGGTATCTAGGTAGTTGTATTGGGAGTTATCTAGGTAGTTGTATTGGGGGTATCTAGGTAGTTGTATTGGGGGTATCTAGGTAGTTGTTTTGGAGGTATCTAGGTAGTTGTTTTGGAGGTATCTAGGTAAAGAAAGAGGTAGTTGTATTGGGGGTGTCTAGGTAGTTGTATTGGGGGTATCTAGGTAGTTGTATTGGGGGTATCTAGGTAAAGTATTGGGGGGATTGAGGTAGTTGTATTGGGGGTATCTAGGTAGTTGTATTGGATGGGTATCTAGGTAGTTGTATTGGAGGTATCTAGGTAGTTGTATTGGAGGCTATCTAGGTAGTTGTATTGGGGGTATCTAGGTAAAGAAAGAAGTAGTTGTATTGGGGGTATCTAGGTAGTTGTATTGGAGGGAATCTAGGTAGTTGTATTGGAGGGTATCTAGGTAGTTGTATTGGGGGTATCTAGGTAGTTGTATTGGGGGTATCTAGGTAGTTGTATTGGGGGTATCTAGGTAGTTGTATTGGGGGTATCTAGGTAGTTGTATTGGGGGTATCTAGGTAGTTGTATTGGGGGTATCTAGGTAGTTGTATTGGGGGTATCTAGGTAGTTGTATTGGGGGTATCTAGGTAGTTGTATTGGAGGTATCTAGGTAGTTGTATTGGGGGTATCTAGGTAGTTGTATTGGAGGTATCTAGGTAGTTGTATTGTTGTAGGTAGTTGTCTTGGGGGTATCTAGGTAGTTGTATTGGGGGTATCTAGGTAGTTGTATTGGGAGGTATCTAGGTAGTTGTATTGGGGGTATCTAGGTAGTTGTATTGGGGGTATCTAGGTAGTTGTTTTGGAGGTATCTAGGTAGTTGTTGTGGAGGTATCTAGGTAAAGAAAGAGGTAGTTGTATTGGGGGTGTAGTTGTATTGGGGGTATCTAGGTAGTTGTATTGGGGGTATCTAGGTAAAGAAAGGTAGTTGTATTGGGGGTATCTAGGTAGTTGTATTGGGGGATCTGAGGTAGTTGTATTGGGGGGTATCTAGGTAGTTGTATTGGGGGTATCTAGGTAAAGTTGTAGTTGGAGGGTATCTAGGTAGTTGTTTTGGAGGTATCTAGGTAGTTGTATTGGGGGGTATCTAGGTAGTTGTATTGGGGGTATCTAGGTAGTTGTATTGGAGGTATCTAGGTAGTTGTATTGGAGGGTATCTAGGTAGTTGTATTGGGGGTATCTAGGTAGTTGTATTGGAGGGAATCTAGGTAGTTGTATTGGGGGGTATCTAGGTAAAGAAAGAAGTAGTTGTATTGGGGGTATCTAGGTAGTTGTATTGGAGGGAATCTAGGTAGTTGTATTGGAGGGTATCTAGGTAGTTGTATTGGGGGTATCTAGGTAGTTGTATTGGGGGTATCTAGGTAGTTGTATTGGAGGTATCTAGGTAGTTGTATTGGAGGTATCTAGGTAGTTGTATTGGAGGTATCTAGGTAGTTGTATTGGGGGTATCTAGGTAGTTGTATTGGAGGTATCTAGGTAGTTGTATTGGGGGTATCTAGGTAAAGAAAGAAGTAGTTGTATTGGGGGGTATCTAGGTAGTTGTATTGGAGGGAATCTAGGTAGTTGTATTGGAGGGTATCTAGGTAGTTGTATTGGGGGGTATCTAGGTAGTTGTATTGGAGGTATCTAGGTAGTTGTATTGGAGGGTATCTAGGTAGTTGTATTGGGGGTATCTAGGTAGTTGTATTGGAGGGTATCTAGGTAGTTGTATTGGGGGTATCTAGGTAGTTGTATTGGAGGTATCTTGGTAGTTGTATTGGAGGGTTTCTAGGTAGTTGTATTGGAGGGTATCTAGGTAGTTGTATTGGGGGTATCTAGGTAGTTGTATTGGAGAATCTAGGTAGTTGTATTGGGGGTATCTAGGTAGTTGTATTGGGGGTATCTAGAAAAAGTAGTTGTATTGGGGGTATCTAGGTAGTTGTATTGGAGGTATCTAGGTAGTTGTATTGGAGGGTATCTAGGTAGTTGTATTGGGGGTATCTAGGTAGTTGTATTGGGGGTATCTAGGTAGTTGTATTGGAGGTATCTAGGTAGTTGTATTGGAGGGTATCTAGTAGTTGTATTGGGGGTATCTAGGTAGTTGTATTGGAGGGAATCTAGGTAGTTGTATTGGGGGGTATCTAGGTAGTTGTATTGGAGGTATCTAGGTAGTTGTATTGGGGGTATCTAGGTAGTTGTTTTGGAGGTATCTAGGTAGTTGTATTGGAGGTATCTAGGTAGTTGTTTTGGAGGTAGTTTGTATTGGGGGGTATCTAGGTAGTTGTATTGGGGGTATCTAGGTAGTTGTATTGGGGGTATCTAGGTAAAGAAAGAAGTAGTTGTATTGGGGGTATCTAGGTAGTTGTATTGGAGGTATCTAGGTAGTTGTATTGGAGGGTATCTAGGTAGTTGTATTGGGGGTATCTAGGTAGTTGTATTGGGGGTATCTAGGTAGTTGTATTGGAGGGTATCTAGGTAGTTGTATTGGGGGGTATCTAGGTAGTTGTATTGGAGGTATCTAGGTAGTTGTATTGGGGGTATCTAGGTAGTTGAAGGTATCTTGGTAGTTGTATTGGGGGGTATCTAGGTAGTTGTATTGGAGGTATCTAGGTAGTTATATTGGGGGTATCTAGGTAGTTGTATTGGAGGTATCTAGGTAGTTGTATTGGGGGTATCTAGGTAGTTGTATTGGGGGTATCTAGGTAGTTGTATTGGGGGTATCTAGGTAGTTGTATTGGGGGTATCTAGGTAGTTGTATTGGGGGTATCTAGGTAGTTGTATTGGAGGTATCTAGGTAGTTGTATTGGAGGGTATCTAGGTAGTTGTATTGGGGGTATCTAGGTAGTTGTATTGGAGGGATCTAGGTAGTTGTATTGGGGGTATCTAGGTAAAGAAAGAAGTAGTTGTATTGGGGGTATCTAGGTAGTTGTATTGGAGGGAATCTAGGTAGTTGTATTGGAGGGTATCTAGGTAGTTGTATTGGGGGTATCTAGGTAGTTGTATTGGGGGTATCTAGGTAGTTGTATTGGGGGTATCTAGGTAGTTGTATTGGAGGTATCTAGGTAGTTGTATTGGAGGTATCTAGGTAGTTGTATTGGGGGTATCTAGGTAGTTGTATTGGAGGGAATCTAGGTAGTTGTATTGGGGGTATCTAGGTAAAGAAAGAAGTAGTTGTATTGGGGGGGTAGTTGTATTGGAGGGAATCTAGGTAGTTGTATTGGAGGGTATCTAGGTAGTTGTATTGGGGGTATCTAGGTAGTTGTATTGGGGTATCTAGGTAGTTGTATTGGAGGGTATCTAGGTAGTTGTATTGGGGGTATCTAGGTAGTTGTATTGGGGGTATCTAGGTAGTTGTTGTTGGGGGTATCTAGGTAGTTGTATTGGAGGTATCTAGGTAGTTGTATTGGGGGTATCTAGGTAGTTGTATTGGGGGGTATCTAGGTAGTTGTATTGGAGGTATCTAGGTAGTTGTATTGGAGGGTATCTAGGTAGTTGTATTGGGGGTATCTAGGTAGTTGTATTGGAGGGAATCTAGGTAGTTGTATTGGGGGTATCTAGGTAGTTGTATTGGGGGTATCTAGGTAGTTGTATTGGGGGTATCTAGGTAGTTGTATTGGGGGTATCTAGGTAGTTGTATTGGGGGTATCTAGGTAGTTGTATTGGGGGTATCTAGGTAGTTGTATTGGAGGTATCTAGGTAGTTGTATTGGAGGTATCTAGGTAGTTGTATTGGAGGTATCTAGGTAGTTGTATTGGGGGTATCTAGGTAGTTGTATTGGAGGGATCTAGGTAGTTGTATTGGGGGTATCTAGGTAAAGAAAGAAGTAGTTGTATTGGGGGTATCTAGGTAGTTGTATTGGAGGGAATCTAGGTAGTTGTATTGGAGGGTATCTAGGTAGTTGTATTGGGGGTATCTAGGTAGTTGTATTGGGGGTATCTAGGTAGTTGTATTGGGGGTATCTAGGTAGTTGTATTGGGGGTATCTAGGTAGTTGTATTGGAGGGAATCTAGGTAGTTGTATTGGGGGTATCTAGGTAGTTGTATTGGGGGTATCTTGGTAGTTGTATTGGGGGTATCTAGGTAGTTGTTTTGGAGGTATCTAGGTAGTTGTATTGGGGGTATCTAGGTAGTTGTATTGGAGGGTATCTAGGTAGTTGTATTGGGGTATCTAGGTAGTTGTATTGGGGGTATCTAGGTAAAGTTTGTATTGGGGGTATCTAGGTAGTTGTATTGGAGGGATCTAGGTAGTTGTATTGGAGGGTATCTAGGTAGTTGTATTGGGGGTATCTAGGTAGTTGTATTGGGGGTATCTAGGTAGTTGTATTGGGGATATCTAGGTAGTTGTATTGGATCTAGGTATCTAGGTAGTTGTATTGGGGGTATCTAGGTAGTTGTATTGGAGGAATCTAGGTAGTTGTATTGGGGGTATCTAGGTAGTTGTATTGGAGGTATCTAGGTAGTTGTATTGGGGGTATCTAGGTAGTTGTTTTGGAGGTATCTAGGTAGTTATATTGGAGGGTATCTAGGTAGTTGTTTTGGGGTATCTAGGTAGTTGTATTGGGGGTATCTAGGTAGTTGTATTGGGGGGTATCTAGGTAGTTGTATTGGGGGTATCTAGGTAAAGAAAGAAGTAGTTGTATTGGGGGTATCTAGGTAGTTGTATTGGAGGGAATCTAGGTAGTTGTATTGGAGGGTATCTAGGTAGTTGTATTGGGGGTATCTAGGTAGTTGTATTGGAGGTATCTAGGTAGTTGTATTGGAGGGTATCTAGGTAGTTGTATTGGGGGTATCTAGGTAGTTGTATTGGAGGGAATCTAGGTAGTTGTATTGGGGGTATCTAGGTAGTTGTATTGGAGGTATCTTGGTAGTTATATTGGAGGGTTCTAGGTAGTTGTATTGGAGGTATCTAGGTAGTTGTATTGGGGGTATCTAGGTAGTTGTATTGGAGGGAATCTAGGTAGTTGTATTGGGGGTATCTAGGTAGTTGTATTGGGGGTATCTAGGTAGTTGTATTGGGGGTATCTAGGTAGTTGTATTGGGGGTATCTAGGTAGTTGTATTGGGGGTATCTAGGTAGTTGTATTGGGGGTATCTAGGTAGTTGTATTGGAGGGTATCTAGGTAGTTGTATTGGGGGTATCTAGGTAGTTGTATTGGAGGGTATCTAGGTAGTTGTATTGGGGGTATCTAGGAAAGAAGTAGTTGTATTGGGGGTATCTAGGTAGTTGTATTGGAGGGAATCTAGGTAGTTGTATTGGAGGGTATCTAGGTAGTTGTATTGGGGGTATCTAGGTAGTTGTATTGGGGGTATCTAGGTAGTTGTATTGGAGGTATCTAGGTAGTTGTATTGGAGGTATCTAGGTAGTTGTATTGGAGGTATCTAGGTAGTTGTATTGGGGGGTATCTAGGTAGTTGTATTGGAGGAATCTAGGTAGTTGTATTGGGGGTATCTAGGTAGAAAGAAGTAGTTGTATTGGGGGTATCTAGGTAGTTGTATTGGAGGGATCTAGGTAGTTGTATTGGAGGGTATCTAGGTAGTTGTATTGGGGGTATCTAGGTAGTTGTATTGGAGGTATCTAGGTAGTTGTATTGGAGGGTATCTAGGTAGTTGTATTGGGGGTATCTAGGTAGTTGTATTGGAGGGTATCTAGGTAGTTGTATTGGGGGTATCTAGGTAGTTGTATTGGAGGTATCTATTGATTGGAGGGTATCTAGGTAGTTGTTTGGAGGTATCTAGGTAATTGTATTGGGGGGTATCTAGGTAGTTGTATTGGAGGAATCTAGGTAGTTGTATTGGGGGTATCTAGGTAGTTGTATTGGGGGTATCTAGGTAAAGAAAAAGTAGTTGTATTGGGGGTATCTAGGTAGTTGTATTGGAGGGAATCTAGGTAGTTGTATTGGGGGTATCTAGGTAGTTGTATTGGGGGATCTAGGTAGTTGTATTGGGGGTATCTAGGTAGTTGTATTGGGAGGGTATCTAGGTAGTTGTATTGGGGGTATCTAGGTAGTTGTATTGGAGGTATCTTAGTTGTATTGGGGGTATCTAGGTAGTTGTATTGGGGGTATCTAGGTAGTTGTATTGGGGGTATCTAGGTAGTTGTTTTGGAGGTATCTAGGTAGTTAATTGAAGGTAGTTGTTTTGGAGGTATCTAGGTAGTTGTATTGGGGGGTATCTAGGTAGTTGTATTGGGGGTATCTAGGTAGTTGTATTGGGGGTATCTAGGTAAAGAAAGAAGTAGTTGTATTGGGGGTATCTAGGTAGTTGTATTAATCTAGGTAGTTGTATTGGAGGGTATCTAGGTAGTTGTATTGGGGGTATCTAGGTAGTTGTATTGGGGTATCTAGGTAGTTGTATTGGAGGGTATCTAGGTAGTTGTATTGGGGGTATCTAGGTAGTTGTATTGGAGGTATCTAGGTAGTTGAATTGGGGGTATCTAGGTAGTTGTATTGGAGGTATCTGGTAGTTATTGGAGGGTATCTAGGTAGTTGTTTTGGAGGTATCTAGGTAGTTATATTGGGGGTATCTAGGTAGTTGTATTGGGGGAATCTAGGTAGTTGTATTGGAGGGTATCTAGGTAGTTGTATTGGGGGTATCTAGGTGAAAAAAGTAGTTGTATTGGGGGTATCTAGGTAGTTGTATTGGAGGGTATCTAGGTAGTTGTATTGGAGGGTATCTAGGTAGTTGTATTGGGGGGTATCTAGGTAGTTGTATTGGGGGTATCTAGGTAGTTGTATTGGAGGTATCTAGGTAGTTGTATTGGAGGGTATCTAGGTAGTTGTATTGGGGGTATCTAGGTAGTTGTATTGGAGGGAATCTAGGTAGTTGTATTGGGGGTATCTAGGTAGTTGTTTTGGAGGTATCTAGGTAGTTGTATTGGGGGTATCTAGGTAGTTGTATTGGAGGTATCTAGGTAAATTGGAAGAAGTAGTTGTTTTGATGGTATCTAGGTAGTTGTATTGGGGGTATCTAGGTAGTTGTATTGGATCTAGGTAGTTGTATTGGGGGTATCTAGGTAGTTGTATTGGTGGGGTATCTAGGTAGGTATTGGTGGGGTATCTAGGTAGTTGTATTGGGGGTATCTAGGTAGTTGTATTGGTTATCTAGGTTGTATTGGGGGGTATCTAGGTAGTTGTATTGGAGGGTATCTAGGTAGTTGTATTGGTAGTTGTATCTAGGTAGTTGTATTGGAGGTATCTAGGTAGTTGTATTGGAGGTATCTAGGTAGTTGTATTGGAGTTATCTAGGTAGTTGTATTGGAGGTACCTAGGTAGTTGTATTGGAGGTATCTATACCAGAATAGAGGGCTGCTCTGACTTTTGAAAGGTCCAGTCTCTATGGGCTTCTTTCTATCTCTTTCTCTATGCTGTTTCTGAGACTCTTTTCTTCCCTCGTTCCTCTAACTTTCTCTCTCATTCTCCCACATTCACCCCCTCAACCTCTCCTACTCATCCTCCTCTTCTTTCTCTCTCCAATCCTCCCTCGTCCTTTCACCTCTATTTATCCAGTTTCTCTCCTCTTCCACCTACTCTCTCTCTCTTCCTTTTTCTCCTCCTTTACATATTTTTATCTCTCAGTCTTTCTCCAACTCTTTCTCTCCCTCAGAACGATGAGGTGGTATACGCGCCGTCGCTCTCGGACTGTCTGTCTATCGCTGGTCGTTGCCTCCCTCTCTCTCCATCTCCTCCTCACCGTACTATCTCGCTCCGTCTACCAGAACCACTGTGATGCCCCCTCCCCTCGTCAGACACACCTCAACACACTCCGAGCCCTGGTGGATACCAACTATACCTCCAGGATGTTGGACAACTACGCCACCTATGCCAAGACACCCCCGGACACCAGAAAAGTGAACTCTTCCCATATGGACAGCAATGGCACTCAAGAAATGTCCGAAAAGGACGCTGTCACAACCAAAATGGCCGTCAAGGTAGGTCATGGACATAAGGAGGAAGGGCCTGTAGACTCACTCACCATGACGGTAAGGGTAGGAAAATTTGGCTCGATGGGGATTAAGCCTATGGGATCCGGGATGTCGAAATTAGAGGCTCTTTTTAGCCACCCGCTCTACAACATGCCAACCCCGCCCATCCCTGAAGATGATTGGCTGCTGAAGGTGAAGCCCAAAGGGAAGGCGGGCGAGATGAGCACTCAGATGTGGTGAGTTTAGGGAAGTAGCGTGATTGTTCTGAAAAAACAGACTCATGCTGCATGATCCTTTAGTTCATTACGGCAAATATCCATCCTATTTCTCCTGGCGTCTCCTCCACTTCCTCCTCTTAACTACTTCTCTCTTGTCCTCTCCTCCTGTCGTCTCCTCCTCTTAACTACTTCTCTCTTGTCCTCTCCTCCTGTCGTCTCCTCCTCTTAACTACTTCTCTCTTGTCCTCTCCTCCTGTCATCTCCTCCTCTTAACTACTTCTCTCTTGTCCTCTCCTCCTGTCGTCTCCTCCTCTGAACTACTTCTGTCTTGTCCTCTCCTCCTGTCATCTCCTCCTCTTAACTACTTCTCTTGTCCTCTCCTCCTGTCCTCCTCCTCTGAACTACTTATCTCTTGTCCTCTCCTCCTGTCGTCTCCTCCTCTTAACTACTTCTCTCTTGTCCTCTCCTCCTGTCCTCTCCTCCTGTCTCTCCTCCTCTTAACTACTTCTCTCTTGTCCTCTCCTCCTGTCATCTCCTCCTCTTAACTACTTCTCTTGTCCTCCCTCCTCCTGTCGTCTCCTCCTCTTAACTACTTCTCTGGCTGAGTCCTCTCCTCCTGTCGTCTCCTCCTCTGAACTACTTCTCTCTTGTCCTCTCCTCCTGTCGTCTCCTCCTGAACTACTTCTGTCTTGTCCTCTCCTCCTGTCGTCTCCTCCTCTTAACTACTTCTCTCTTGTCCTCTCCTCCTGTGTCTCCAACCCTCTTCTCCTCTCCCTCTCTTGTCCCCCTCCACCCTCCCCAGGGTGTGACAGTGACATGTGGCGATGACTCAGCCCATTGGAACAGGAGTGTGACAGCCACCCCCTGGCTGAGGTTCCATCTCCTCCCGTGTGGCGTCTGTCCTCCTGGAAACATGGCACCTCTTGTCCTCTCCTCCTGCACACACCTCTGTACTTCTGTCTGTGCCTGTGTCCT
>NC_060190.1:4328418-4422998 GCF_021184085.1 Oncorhynchus gorbuscha
TAGAATATGCTAGAATATGCATATAATTATAGAAAACACTTTAAAGTTTCCAAAACTGTAAAAATAATGTTTGTGAGTATAACAGAACTGATATTGCAGGCGAAAGCCTGAGAATAATCCAATCAGGAAGTGACTCTTATTTTGAAACCATTGTGTTCCTATGCATCCCTATTGACCATTGAAAGGGATATCAACCAGATTCATTTTTCTATGGCTTCCCTAAGGTGTCTACAGCCTTTAGACGTAGTTTCAGGCCTTTATTTTGAAGAATGAGCGTGAACGACCACATTGCGTAAGTGGATAGGTGGGGGCTCTCAGAGTGTTTCTTGTGCAAAAGAGAGAGGCAGCCATTGTTCCTCCCCGTCCTAGTGAAAAGCCAACTGTCCCGGTTGATATATTATCGAATAGATATTTGAAAAACACCTTGAGGATTGATTATAAAAAATGTTTGCCATGTTTCTGTCGACATTATGGATATAATTTTGAATTTTTGTCTGCGTTGTTGTGACCGCTATTTCCGGTGGATTCCTGAGAATAACGCACCAAACTAACGGAGGTATTTGGATATGAAAAATATCTTTATGGAACAAAAGGAACATTTGCTGTCTAACTGGGAGTCTCGTGAGTGAAAACATCCGAAGATCATCAAAGGAGACGGTTAATTTGATTGTTTTTCTGATTTTCGTGACCAAGCTTCCTGATGCTAAGTGTACATAATGCTATGCTAGGCTATCAATAAACTTACACAAATGCTTGTATTGCTTTCGCTGTAAAGCATAAATTCAAAATCTGAGATGACAGGATGATTAACAAAAGGCTAAGCTGTGTTTCGCTATATTTCACTTGTGATTTCATGAATATGAATATTTTCTAGTAATATTATTTGACTGTAGCGCTATGCTATTCAGCGTTGCTGATGACAATTATACCGGATCCGGGATGGGTAGTTCTAAGATGAAGATGTGTAAGGACTATTTGACCAAGAAGGAGATGGAGTGCTGCATCAGATGACCTGGCCTCCACAATCACCCGACCTCAACCCAATTGTGATGGTTTGGGGTGTATAGTCTGAATATCTGTGTTCCTGTGTTGACTGTGTATGGTCTGTATAGTTGTGTTCCTGTGTTGACTGTGTATGGTCTGTATAGTTGTGTTCCTGTGTTGACTGTGTATGGTCTGTATAGTTGTGTTCCTGTGTTGACTGTGTATGGTCTGTATAGTTGTGTTCCTGTGTTGACTGTGTATGGTCTGTATAGCTGTGTTCCTGTGTTGACTGTGTATGGTCTGTATAGCTGTGTTCCTGTGTTGACTGTGTATGGTCTGTATAGCTGTGTTCCTGTGTTGACTGTGTATGGTCTGTATAGCTGTGTTCCTGTGTTGACTGTGTCTCTGTCAGACAAGAGCGTGATGAGGAGACCAACTTCAACCTCTACTACTTCTCTGACTTTGAGAGACACAACGCAGAGATCGCTGCTTTTCACCTGGACAGGTAAACAATGAGTCTGTTTCTCACCTTGATAGCAACAGTCAGGGAGTATATAGCAACAGTCAGGGAGTATATAACAACAGTCAGGGAGTATATAACAACAGTCAGGGAGTATATAACAACAGTCAGGGAGTATATAGCAACAGTCAGGGAGTATATAGCAACAGTCAGGGAGTATATAGCAACAGTCAGGGAGTATATAGCAACAGTCAGGGAGTATATAACAACAGTCAGGGAGTATATAACAACAGTCAGGGAGTATATAACAACAGTCAGGGAGTATATAGCAACAGTCAGGGAGAATATAACAACAGTCAGGACTATATAGCAACAGTCAGGGGTATATAACAACAGTCAGGGAGTATATAACAACAGTCAGGGAGTATATAGCAACAGTCAGGGAGTATATAACAACAGTCAGGGAGTATATAACAACAGTCAGGGAGTATATAACAACAGTCAGGGAGTATATAACAACAGTCAGGGAGTATATAACAACAGTCAGGGAGTATATAACAACAGTCAGGAGTATATAACAACAGTCAGGGAGTATATAACAACAGTCAGGGTAGGGGTTCGAGTATATAACAACTGTAGTCAGGGGCATAGCAACAGTCAGGGAGTATATATATAACAGTCAGGGAGTATAGTCAGGGAGTATATAGCAACAGTCAGGGAGTATATAACAACAGTCAGGGAGTATATAACAACAGTCAGGGAGTATATAACAACAGTCAGGGAGTATATAACAACAGTCAGGGAGTATATAGCAACAGTCAGGGAGTATATAACAACAGTCAGGGAGTATATAACAACAGTCAGGGAGTATATAGCAACAGTCAGGGAGTATATAGCAACAGTCAGGGAGTATATAACAACAGTCAGGGAGTATATAACAACAGTCAGGGAGTATATAACAACAGTCAGGGAGTATATAACAACAGTCAGGGAGTATATAACAACAGTCAGGGAGTATATAGCAACAGTCAGGGAGTATATAACAACAGTCAGGGAGTATATAACAACAGTCAGGGAGTATATAGCAACAGTCAGGGAGTATATAACAACAGTCAGGGAGTATATAACAACAGTCAGGGAGTATATAACAACAGTCAGGGAGTATATAGCAACAGTCAGGGAGTATATAACAACAGTCAGGGAGTATATAACAACAGTCAGGGAGTATATAGCATACCACACCACTGACTGAAATGGTGGAGAAATAGAGCAGACATTGAGAAGCATTAAATATGGACTCCTCTCTCTCTCGCTCTCTCTCTCTCTCCCTCTCCCATCTTTTTTTGCCCCTCTCCTCTCCCTCTCTCTACACCCCCCCACCTCTCCCTCTCCCATCTCTCTCCCCTGTCCCTCCTCTCCTCTCCTCTCTCTCTCAGGGTGTTGGGTTACAGGCGGATCCCCCCAGCCATTGGGAGGCTGGTTGACGTGGTAACAGAGATCAAAGACATCACCACTGACCACAAACTGGCCCGGACCTTCTTCACCTCTCCTGGTCTGTTTATCATTATTTCACTCCTTCCTTCCTTCACTCTATCCCTCTATCACACTCACCCCATCTCCCTCTCTCTCACTCCTCTTTCTTTACCAACTCTCTCCTTATATTACATGTTTCACATCTCTGTTTTCTCTAGTGGGGAATATGAAAATAGATGCTGCATATTATTCAGCGGAAAGGCAATTTTTGCTGAATTAATTTATTTCATTTTCAATCTTTCTCACTGTCAGCTCTTGAAATGCTGCCTCTCCTGTCATCTACACTGATGATGAAGAGAAGAGTGCACTCAAACTCTCCTCTCCTCTCCCCCTCCATCCCCTTCTATCTCCCCTAGTGAATAATGTGTGTTTCTATGGCCAGTGTTCCTACTACTGCAGTACGGAGCACGCTGTGTGTGGTCGACCCCAGAACCTTGAGGCCTCCCTGGCCATGATGCTGCCGGACACCTCCTTGGCTACCAGACGTAGCTGGAGGTCTCCCTGGAAACGCTCCTACAGCCGCAGCAAACTGGCAGTGTGGGTATAGAGTCTATAGCTATATCTATAGATAGATAATAACTCCAACCCTAGCCTCAACTCCAACTCCAACCCTAGCCTCAACTCCAACTCCAACACTAGCCTCAACTCCAACACTAGCCTCAACTCTAACCCTAGCCTCTACTCAACCCTAGCAAACAATGCAGGTGTAAAAACTCTAGAAAGGCCAAAACCTAGGAAGAAACCTAGAGAGGAACCGGGCTAACCTCAACTCCTACTCTAACCCTAGCCTCAACTCTAACCCTAACCTCAACCCTAACTCTAACCCTAACCTCAACCCTAACTCTAACCCTAACCTCAACCCTAACTTTAACTCTAACCTCAACCCTAACTCTAACCCTATCCTCAACCTTAATTCTAACCCTCAACCCTAACTCTAACCCTCAAACCTAATTCTAACCCTCAACCCTAACTTTAACCCTCAACCCTAACTCTAACCCTCAACCCTAATTCTAACCCTCAACCCTAACTCTAACCCTCAAAACTAATTCTAACCCTCAACCCTAACTCTAACCCTATCCTCAACCTTAATTCTAACCCTCAACCCTAACTCTAACCATCAACCCTAACTCTAATCCTATCCTCAACCTTAATTCTAACCCTCAACCCTAATTCTAACCCTCAACCCTAATTCTAACCCTCAACCCTAACTCTAACCCTCAACCAAAATTCTAACCCTCAACCCTAACGCTAACCCTCATCCCTAACTCTAACACCAGTCTCAACTCTAACCCTGTTGTCATGTTGCAGGTGGGAGAAAGACCCAGACTACTGTGACACAGTGAAGAAGACCCCACCATACAACAAGGGAACCAGACTGGTGGACCTGATAGACATGACAATACTAGACTTCCTCATGGGTAGGTCTGGGCTGGGGAGGGAGACTGGTGGACCTAATAGACATGACTATACTAGACTTCCTCATGGGTCGGTCTGGGCTGGGGAGGGAGGGAGGGAGACTGGTGGACCTGATAGACATGACTATACTAGACTTCCTCATGGGTAGGTCTGGGCTGGGGAGGGAGACTGGTGGACCTGATAGACATGACTATACTAGACTTCCTCATGGGTAGGTCTGGGCTGGGGAGGGAGACTGGTGGACCTGATAATAGACATGACTGGTGGACCTATGACTATACTAGACTTCCTCATGGGTCGGTCTGGGCTGGGGAGGGAGACTGGTGGACCTGATAGACATGACTATACTAGACTTCCTCATGGGTAGGTCTGGGCTGGGGAGGGAGACTGGTGGACCTGATAGACATGACTATACTAGACTTCCTCATGGGTAGGTCTGGGCTGGGGAGGGAGACTGGTGGACCTGATAGACATGACAATACTAGACTTCCTCATGGGTCGGTCTGGGCTGGGGAGGGAGAATGGTGGACCTGATAGACATGACTATACTAGACTTCCTCATGGGTAGGTCTGGGCTGGGGAGGGAGACTGGTGGACCTGATAGACATGACAATACTAGACTTCCTCATGGGTAGGTCTGGGCTGGGGAGGGAGGGAGGGAGACTGGTGGACCTGATAGACATGACTATACTAGACTTCCTCATGGGTCGGTCTGGGCTGGGGAGGGAGAATGGTGGACCTGATAGACATGACTATACTAGACTTCCTCATGGGTCGGTCTGGGTCAGGACATAATAATATATTAGAACTATAATAGTAATGAGACTGTAATAGTAATACCTTTCTATTGTGCTGTTCATGGAGACCAAAGTCTTTTCAATTAGCAGAAAGAGGAAAAAGCTGAAAATAAAACACAAACAAACACGCGTTCAACACAAACTATTTTCTTCCAGGTAATATGGACCGACACCACTATGAGACGTTTGAGAAGTTTGGCAACAACACTTTCCTTCTGCACTTAGACAATGGGAGGGCGTGAGTATCCTGACAATGAAATTGATGATCTGTTTTTCTTAATGGTGTGTGCGTGCATGTGTGTGTGTCTGACACTATGTCTGTATGCTGAATACAGGTTTAACTAACGTTAGTTGATTGTAACATTGACACTGTGTGCTGACTACAGGTTTGGACGTCACTCTACAGATGAACCCTCTATCCTGACACCTCTGGAGCAGTGCTGCAGGTATAACATGGTACATGATTAAACATTAAGGTTTCTAGTAGATATTTCTGTTTCTGATAGACATATCTGTTTCTGATAGAGATATCTGTTTCTGATAGAGATATATGTTTCTGATAGAGATATATGTTTCTGATAGAGATATCTGTTTCTGATAGAGATATATGTTTCTGATAGAGATATATGTTTCTGATAGAGATATATGTTTCTGATAGAGATATCTGTTTCTGATAGAGATATCTGTTTCTGATAGAGATATCTGTTTCTGATAGAGATATCTGTTTCTGATAGAGATATCTGTTTCTGATAGAGATATATGTTTCTGATAGAGATATATGTTTCTGATAGAGATATCTGTTTCTGATAGAGATATCTGTTTCTGATAGAGATATATGTTTCTGATAGAGATATATGTTTCTGATAGAGATATCTGTTTCTGATAGAGATATCTGTTTCTGATAGAGATATCTGTTTCTGATAGAGATATATGTTTCTGTTTCTGATAGAGATATATGTTTCTGATAGAGATATCTGTTTCTGATAGAGATATCTGTTTCTGATAGAGATATATGTTTCTGATAGAGATATATGTTTCTGATAGAGATATCTGTTTCTGATAGAGATATCTGTTTCTGATAGAGATATCTGTTTCTGCGTCTCAATCCACCCCATCCACCGGTGTTGGTCTTCCTCATCTACAGTGGGAGGTGGCAGAGCCACAGCGGTGTTGGTCTTCCTCATCTACAGTGGGAGGTGGCAGAGCCACAGCGGTGTTGGTCTTCCTCATCTACAGTGGGAGGTGGCAGAGCCACAGCGGTGTTGGTCTTCCTCATCTACAGTGGGAGGTGGCAGAGCCACAGCGGTGTTGGCCTTCCTCATCTACAGTGGGAGGTGGCAGAGCCACAGCGGTGTTGGCCTTCCTCATCTACAGTGGGAGGTGGCAGAGCCACAGCGGTGTTGGCCTTCCTCATCTACAGTGGGAGGTGGCAGAGCCACACCGGTGTTGGTCTTCCTCATCTACAGTGGGAGGTGGCAGAGCCACACCGGTGTTGGTCTTCCTCATCTACAGTGGGAGGTGGCAGAGCCACACCGGTGTTGGTCTTCCTCATCTACAGTGGGAGGTGGCAGAGCCACACCGGTGTTGGTCTTCCTCATCTACAGTGGGAGGTGGCAGAGCCACAGCGGTGTTGGTCTTCCTCATCTACAGTGGGAGGTGGCAGAGCCACACCGGTGTTGGCCTTCCTCATCTACAGTGGGAGGTGGCAGAGCCACAGCGGTGTTGGTCTTCCTCATCTACAGTGGGAGGTGGCAGAGCCACACCGGTGTTGGTCTTCCTCATCTACAGTGGGAGGTGGCAGAGCCACACAGTGGGAGGTGGCGGTGTTGGTCTTCCTCATCTACAGTGGGAGGTGGCAGAGCCACAGCGGTGTTGGTCTTCCTCATCTACAGTGGGAGGTGGCAGAGCCACACCGGTGTTGGCCTTCCTCATCTACAGTGGGAGGTGGCAGAGCCACAGCGGTGTTGGCCTTCCTCATCTACAGTGGGAGGTGGCAGAGCCACACCGGTGTTGGCCTTCCTCATCTACAGTGGGAGGTGGCAGAGCCACAGCGGTGTTGGCCTTCCTCATCTACAGTGGGAGGTGGCAGAGCCATCTACAGAGCCACACCGGGGTGTTGGCCTTCCTCATCTACAGTGGGAGGTGGCAGAGCCACAGCGGTGTTGGTTTTCCTCATCTACAGTGGGAGGTGGCAGAGCCACACCGGTGTTGGTCTTCCTCATCTACAGTGGGAGGTGGCAGAGCCACAGCGGTGTTGGTCTTCCTCATCTACAGTGGGAGGTGGCAGAGCCACACCGGTGTTGGTCTTCCTCATCTACAGTGGGAGGTGGCAGAGCCACACCGGTGTTGGCCTTCCTCATCTACAGTGGGAGGTGGCAGAGCCACAGCGGTGTTGGTCTTCCTCATCTACAGTGGGAGGTGGCAGAGCCACAGCGGTGTTGGTCTTCCTCATCTACAGTGGGAGGTGGCAGAGCCACAGCGGTGTTGGTCTTCCTCATCTACAGTGGGAGGTGGCAGAGCCACAGCGGTGTTGGTCTTCCTCATCTACAGTGGGAGGTGGCAGAGCCACAGCGGTGTTGGTCTTCCTCATCTACAGTGGGAGGTGGCAGAGCCACAGCGGTGTTGGTCTTCCTCATCTACAGTGGGAGGTGGCAGAGCCACAGCGGTGTTGGCCTTCCTCATCTACAGTGGGAGGTGGCAGAGCCACAGCGGTGTTGGCCTTCCTCATCTACAGTGGGAGGTGGCAGAGCCACAGCGGTGTTGGCCTTCCTCATCTACAGTGGGAGGTGGCAGAGCCACACCGGTGTTGGTCTTCCTCATCTACAGTGGGAGGTGGCAGAGCCACACCGGTGTTGGCCTTCCTCATCTACAGTGGGAGGTGGCAGAGCCACACCGGTGTTGGCCTTCCTCATCTACAGTGGGAGGTGGCAGAGCCACACCGGTGTTGGCCTTCCTCATCTACAGTGGGAGGTGGCAGAGCCACACCGGTGTTGGCCTTCCTCATCTACAGTGGGAGGTGGCAGAGCCACACCGGTGTTGGCCTTCCTCATCTACAGTGGGAGGTGGCAGAGCCACACCGGTGTTGGCCTTCCTCATCTACAGTGGGAGGTGGCAGAGCCACACCGGTGTTGGTCTTCCTCATCTACAGTGGGAGGTGGCAGAGCCACACCGGTGTTGGTCTTCCTCATCTACAGTGGGAGGTGGCAGAGCCACACCGGTGTTGGTCTTCCTCATCTACAGTGGGAGGTGGCAGAGCCACAGCGGTGTTGGTCTTCCTCATCTACAGTGGGAGGTGGCAGAGCCACAGCGGTGTTGGTCTTCCTCATCTACAGTGGGAGGTGGCAGAGCCACACCGGTGTTGGCCTTCCTCATCTACAGTGGGAGGTGGCAGAGCCACACCGGTGTTGGTCTTCCTCATCTACAGTGGGAGGTGGCAGAGCCACAGCGGTGTTGGTCTTCCTCATCTACAGTGGGAGGTGGCAGAGCCACACCGGTGTTGGCCTTCCTCATCTACAGTGGGAGGTGGCAGAGCCACACCGGTGTTGGCCTTCCTCATCTACAGTGGGAGGTGGCAGAGCCACACCTACAGGTGTTGGCCTTCCTCATCTACAGTGGGAGGTGGCAGAGCCACACCGGTGTTGGTCTTCCTCATCAGAGCCACACCGGTGTTGGTCTTCCTCATCTACAGTGGGAGGTGGCAGAGCCACACCGGTGTTGGTCTTCCTCATCTACAGTGGGAGGTGGCAGAGCCACACCGGTGTTGGTCTTCCTCATCTACAGTGGGAGGTGGCAGAGCCACACCGGTGTTGGTCTTCCTCATCTACAGTGGGAGGTGGCAGAGCCACAGCGGTGTTGGTCTTCCTCATCTACAGTGGGAGGTGGCAGAGCCACACCGGTGTTGGCCTTCCTCATCTACAGTGGGAGGTGGCAGAGCCACAGCGGTGTTGGCCTTCCTCATCTACAGTGGGAGGTGGCAGAGCCACAGCGGTGTTGGTCTTCCTCATCTACAGTGGGAGGTGGCAGAGCCACAGCGGTGTTGGTCTTCCTCATCTACAGTGGGAGGTGGCAGAGCCACACCGGTGTTGGTCTTCCTCATCTACAGTGGGAGGTGGCAGAGCCACACCGGTGTTGGTCTTCCTCATCTACAGTGGGAGGTGGCAGAGCCACACCGGTGTTGGTCTTCCTCATCTACAGTGGGAGGTGGCAGAGCCACACCGGTGTTGGTCTTCCTCATCTACAGTGGGAGGTGGCAGAGCCACAGCGGTGTTGGTCTTCCTCATCTACAGTGGGAGGTGGCAGAGCCACACCGGTGTTGGTCTTCCTCATCTACAGTGGGAGGTGGCAGAGCCACACCGGTGTTGGTCTTCCTCATCTACAGTGGGAGGTGGCAGAGCCACACCGGTGTTGGTCTTCCTCATCTACAGTGGGAGGTGGCAGAGCCACACCGGTGTTGGTCTTCCTCATCTACAGTGGGAGATGGCAGAGCCACACCGGTGTTGGTCTTCCTCATCTACAGTGGGAGGTGGCAGAGCCACACCGGTGTTGGTCTTCCTCATCTACAGTGGGAGGTGGCAGAGCCACACCGGTGTTGGTCTTCCTCATCTACAGTGGGAGGTGGCAGAGCCACAGCGGTGTTGGCCTTCCTCATCTACAGTGGGAGGTGGCAGAGCCACACCGGTGTTGGTCTTCCTCATCTACAGTGGGAGGTGGCAGAGCCACACCGGTGTTGGTCTTCCTCATCTACAGTGGGAGGTGGCAGAGCCACACCGGTGTTGGTCTTCCTCATCTACAGTGGGAGGTGGCAGAGCCACACAGTGGGAGGTGGCGGTGTTGGTCTTCCTCATCTACAGTGGGAGGTGGCAGAGCCACACCGGTGTTGGTCTTCCTCATCTACAGTGGGAGGTGGCAGAGCCACACCGGTGTTGGTCTTCCTCATCTACATTGGGAGGTGGCAGAGCCACACCGGTGTTGGTCTTCCTCATCTACAGTGGGAGGTGGCAGAGCCACATCGGTGTTGGTCTTCCTCATCTACAGTGGGAGGTGGCAGAGCCACACCGGTGTTGATCTTCCTCATCTACAGTGGGAGGTGGCAGAGCCACAGCGGTGTTGGCCTTCCTCATCTACAGTGGGAGGTGGCAGAGCCACAGCGGTGTTGGCCTTCCTCATCTACAGTGGGAGGTGGCAGAGCCACAGCGGTGTTGGCCTTCCTCATCTACAGTGGGAGGTGGCAGAGCCACACCGGTGTTGGCCTTCCTCATCTACAGTGGGAGGTGGCAGAGCCACAGCGGTGTTTAACAGACCAGCAGACATCCAGAAATGTGTATTTCTAAAAACATAGATAGCATCCGAACGGTTTGGCGTACAAAGTAATGTGACCACTCTCAGGAAAGATAAGACTCAGGAACACGATGGTGTTCTAACAAAGTAATGTGACCACTCTATGGAAAGATAAGACACAGGAACACGATGGTGTTCTAACAGAGTAATGTGACCACTCTATGGAAAGATAAGACTCAGGAACACGATGGTGTTCTAACAGAGTAATGTGACCACTCTATGGAAAGATAAGACTCAGGACCATGATGGTGTTTTAACAAAGTAATGTGACCACTCTATGGAAAGATAAGACTCAGGAACACGATGGTGTTTTAACAAAGTAATGTGACCATTCTATGGAAAGATAAGACTCAGGAACACGATGGTGTTTTAACAAAGTAATGTGACCACTCTATGGAAATATAAGACTCAGGAACATGATGGTGTTCTAACAGAGTAATGTGACCACTCTATGGAAAGATAAGACTCAGGAACACGATGGTGTTTTAACAAAGTAATGTGACCACTCTATGGAAAGATAAGACTCAGGAACACGATGGTGTTCTAACCAAAGGGGTTAAACATGTGTAAAAAACAATAGAATAATTCCGTATCTTTCTCATAACTCTCAGATAAAGGAGACACTTGAAAACAAACTTCCTTCTGCTGCATTGTTTTTCCGTGTATGAATCTGTTATTCAATGTGTTTCTGTAGGATAGTAACATTTTTAAAAATATATACCAAGAGGTCCTAAAATTCTAAATAAAATAACTAAATGACCATCTTAAAACAATTCAGTATGTTATCTTAGTAGAACCCCCATCACTATCCCAGCATCATCATATATTCCTCTTCTGTCTCATAGCTCTCACTCCATCACTCTCTCTCTCTCTAGGATCCGTCGCTCCACCCTCCTACATCTCCGTCTCCTCTCCCTGCCCCAGTACCGTCTCAGTGATGTCATGAGGGAGTCCCTTTCCCATGATCCTCTATTCTCCGTGGCCCCCCTCCTCTCAGAGCTGCACCTCTCTGCCCTGGACCGTCGCCTAGTGACCGTGCTCCAAACCGTGAGCCGTTGCCAGGAGCGACAACGTAGTCGCCATGGAGAAGGCGACGATGATGTCATCTATGATGATGTCACTGATTATAAGACTTTGGTTAAACACGTGACACCTGCAGGGTAGTGTGGTCACGCCCCCTCGACAACAGCATTTCAACCGTCTGAAGAAATTATGTCATGGCGCATCACCATGGTGATGATGATTTGTGTGTGACATCATTGCATCAGCAAGTCACAAGAGTGACATAATTACATTTAGAGTTCTTGGCCACATTAATTTGGCTCCTAACTGTTAGAGAGGATAGCTGTGTCTGCAGTGTCACAGTAGTTAGGGAATAGGATGCCTTTCCAGACAGACTATGTGTAGGTTTAGTGTGGTGTATGGATGGGATGTTTAAATCACTGTGTACATTTATTATCAGGCCTAATTAAACGTTGTCTTATTTAATACATGGAGCGTACTTAGTGAAATCAAGCTCAGTTTTAGCATATACTTTTATTTAAGAGGATAGTTCAACCCTAAATCAAAGTCATTCTAATTGAGTAATGATATTGCATTTTATAAAAGCGTTTTACAAAGAACAACAAAAAAATATATACATTTACATTTTACATTTACATTTAAGTCATTTAGCAGACGCTCTTATCCAGAGCGACTTACAAATTGGTGCATTCACCTTATGACATCCAGTGGAACAACCACTTTACAATAGTGCATCTAAATATTTTAAGGGGGGAAGGGGGGGTGAGAAGGATTACTTTATCCTATCCTAGGTATTCCTTAAAGAGGTGGGGTTTCAGGTGTCTCCGGAAGGTGGTGATTGACTCCGCCGCCAAGGTTCTTAGCGCTCTGGGAGGAGGACACAATGGAGTTGTCAACCGTGATGGCGAGATCATGGAACGGGCAGTCCTTCCCCGGGAGGAAGAGCAGCTCCGTCTTGCCGAAGTTCAGCTTGAGGTGGTGATCCGTCATCCACACTGATATGTCTGCCAGACATGCAGAGATGCGATTCGCCACCTGGTCATCAGAAGGGGGAAAGGAGAAGATTAATTGTGTGTCGTCTGCATAGCAATGATAGGAGAGACCATGTGAGGTTATGACAGAGCCAAGTGACTTGGTGTATAGCGAGAATAGGAGAGGGCCTAGAACAGAGCCCTGGGGGACACCAGTGGTGAGAGCGCGTGGTGAGGAGACAGATTCTCGCCACGCCACCTGGTAGGAGCGACCTGTCAGGTAGGACGCAATCCAAGCGTGGGCCGCGCCGGAGATGCCCAACTCGGAGAGGGTGGAGAGGAGGATCTGATGGTTCACAGTATCAAAGGCAGCCGATAGGTCTAGAAGGATGAGAGCAGAGGAGAGAGAGTTAGCTTTAGCGGTGCGGAGCGCCTCCGTGATACAGAGAAGAGCAGTCTCAGTTGAATGACTAGTCTTGAAACCTGACTGATTTGGATCAAGAAGGTCATTCTGAGAGAGATAGCGGGAGAGCTGACCAAGGACGGCACGTTCAAGAGTTTTGGAGAGAAAAGAAAGAAGGGATACTGGTCTGTAGTTGTTGACATCGGAGGGATCGAGTGTAGGTTTTTTCAGAAGGGGTGCAACTCTCGCTCTCTTGAAGACGGAAGGGACGTAGCCAGCGGTCAGGGATAAGTTGATGAGCGAGGTGAGGTAAGGGAGAAGGTCTCCGGAAATGGACTGGAGAAGAGAGGAGGGGATAGGGTCGAGCGGGCAGGTTGTTGGGCGGCCGGCCGTCACAAGACGCGAGATTTCATCTGGAGAGAGAGGGGAGAAAGAGGTCAGAGCACAGGGTAGGGCAGTGTGAGCAGAACCAGCGGTGTTGTTTGACTTAGCAAACGAGGATCGGATGTCGTCGATCTTCTTTTCAAAATGGTTGACGAAGTCATCTGCAGAGAGGGAGGAGGGGGGGGGGGGGGAGGAGGATTCAGGAGGGAGGAGAATGTGGCAAAGAGCTTCCTAGGGTTAGAGGCAGATGCTTGGAATTTAGAGTGGTAGAAAGTGGCTTTAGCAGCAGAGACAGAGGAGGAAAATGTAGAGAGGAGGGAGTGAAAGGATGCCAGGTCCGCAGGGAGGCGAGTTTTCCTCCATTTCCGCTCGGCCTTCCGGAGCCCTGTTCTGTGAGCTCGCATTGAGTCGTCAAGCCACGGAGCGGGAGGGGAGGACCGAGCCGGCCTGGAAGATAGGGGACATAGAGAGTCAAAGGATGCAGAAAGGGAGGAGAGGAGGGTTGAGGAGGCAGAATCAGGAGATAGGTTGGAGAAGGTTTGAGCAGAGGGAAGAGATGATAGGATGGAAGAGGAGAGAGTAGCGGGGGAGAGAGAGCTATATATATATTAAATAGCAACATGTGATTGAAGGGCCCGATTCAGACTTGAGATGAGTAGACTCAACATTGTGACTTAAGTCCATGTGAAGTCAAATTATCTCCAGTATGAATAGGGCCTGAATTGAATAACAGTGTGGCTGTACAGTCTTGTACATTAATTGTTAACAGTACTGAAGCTACAGTAATGATTCCCCAATTATTTGTGCCGTCACCCACGGCGACCCAAAAGACTATGGGCAACATTTTCCTCTCGCTAAACCTCACGCAAAGAGCTAAAGAAATACTGCTTAATGACAAGTTTGGTATTGTCTTGTTCCCTTTCAGATATACAAAGCAAAGCTCAGTCTCAAGCCAAGAGACATGTAGAAATAGGCCAAGATGCTATATTATACTATATTAAACTCTATATTAGACCCTTTATTATACTTTATTAAACCCTATAGTCGACCCTATATTATACTATATTAAACCATATGGTAGACACTATAGTATACGATATTAAACCCTATAGTATACTATATTAGACCCTATATTATACTATATTAAACCCAATATTATACTATATTAAACCCTATAGTAGACCCTATATTATACTATATTAAACCATATAGTAGACACTATAGTATACGATATTAAACCCTATAGTATACTATATTAGACCCTATATTATACAATATTAAACCCTATAGTATACTATATTAAACCCTATAGTAGACCCTATATTATACTATATTAAACCATATAGTAGACACTATAGTATACGATATTAATAATAATAATAATAATAATATATGCCATTTAGCAGACGCTTTTATCCAAAGCGACTTACAGTCATGTGTGCATACATTCTACGTATGGGTGGTCCCGGGGATCGAACCCACTACCCTGGCGTTACAAGCGCCATGCTCTACCAACTGAGCTACAGAAACCCTATAGTATACTATAGTATACTATATTAAACCCTATATTATACTATATTAAACCCTATAGTATACTATATTAATCCCTATATTATACTATATTAAACCCTATAGTAGACCCTATATTTAGTAATATAAAGTAAACATGTCTAAAATGTGTCTTCTACTGACAATGCAGTTTTTCAAGAATTTTCCTGATGTTTGCAGAGATCATATTTGCGGTAAATGCTGCGGATGTTGGCTTAAATCAACTTTAAAATTCAAGTGTAGTATGTTTGTTGACTATGTGCTTTCAATTGAATCCCAAGCAGAGTCATCTTGTGTTCAGCACTTCTTGTTGTGTTCAGGTCTCCTTTCATTCAGGTCAACTTGCTTCCGGGTGTGTTGACAGTGCTATAAACCACAGAGAGGTCCTCCTGTGAGAGAGGTCTGATGAGAAAGGAGGCAACATGTTGTCATCAAACCTCAATTCTAGGATCTCATTTAAAGTCATTGTTTCAAGTT
Source organism: Oncorhynchus gorbuscha (assembly GCF_021184085.1). Lineage (NCBI taxonomy): Eukaryota > Metazoa > Chordata > Actinopteri > Salmoniformes > Salmonidae > Oncorhynchus > Oncorhynchus gorbuscha. The sequence goes on from NC_060190.1 coordinate 4,343,752, forward strand.
TCAAGTTATATTAGTCGTATGTACAGGATACACGTGGTATACACTGTCCAACTAAATGCTTAGTAGCAGGTTCCTTCTCAATAATGCAACAACAGTAAGACATAATAACAGATAACAATACGAACAGAAAGTAAATGTCTCAGAAAAATAGTACAAATATTTTAGCATAAGTATAATACAGGAAGAAAAATTAACTAAAGTAAAAAATAAAATAAAAAACTATAAAAATAACAATAACGAGGCTATACAGGGGTACAGGTTAGTCAAGGTTATTGAGGTAATATGTACATGTACTGTAGGTAGGGGTAGAGTGCAAATGGTCCGGGTAACCATTTGTTTAATTGTTCAACAGTCTTAAGGCTTCCTCTTTAGCGCCTTACGGTCAGATGCCGAGCAGTTGTCAAGATGCACTCAATGGTGCAGCTGTAGAACTTTTTGAGGATCTGGGGACCCATGCTAAATCTTGTTAGTCTCCCGAGGGGGAATAGGCATGGTCGTGCCCTCTTCACAACTGTCTTGGTGTGTTTGGACCATGATAGTTTGTTGGTGAAGTGGACACCAAGGAACTTGAAGCTTTCGACACACTCAACTACAGCTATGTTCATATGAATGGTGGGGGCGTGTTCGGCCGTCCTTTTCCTGTAGTCTACAATCAGCTCCTTTGTCTCGCTCACATTGAGGGAGAGGTTGTTGTCCTGACCTCCTCCCTATAGGCTGTCTCAGTGTTGTCGGTGATCAGGCCTACCACTGTTGTGTCATCTGCAAACTTAAAGATGGTGTTGGAGTCATGCTTGGCCATGCATTCGTGGGTTAACAGGGAGTACAAGAGAGGACTAAGCACGCACCTTGGTCCAGTGTTGAGGATCAGTGGCAGATGTGTTGTTGCCTACCCTTACCTCCTGGGGGCAGCCCGTTAGGAAGTCCAGGATCCAGTTGCAGAGGGAGGTGTTTTGTCCCAGGGTCTTTAGCTTAGTGATGAGCTTTGTGGACACTATGGTGTTGAACTCTGAGCTGTATTCTCACATAGGAGTGCCTTTTGTCCAGGTGGGAAAGGGCAGTGTGGAGTGCAATTGAGATTGTGTCATCTGTGGATCTGTTGGAGGGGGGTATGCAAATCGGAGTGGGTCTAGGGTTTTTGGGATGATCGTGTTGGTGTGAGCCTTTAAAAGCACTTCATGGCTACAAAGGTGAGTGCTACATACAGGTTACCTTGGCGTTCTTGGGCACAGGGACTATGGTGGTCTGCTTGAAACATGTAAGTATTACAGAGAGGTTGAAAATGTCAGTGAAGACACTTGCCAGTTGGTCCGCGCATGCTGTGAGTACACATCCTGGTACTCCGTCTGGCCCCGCGGTCTTGTGAATGTTGACCTGTTTAAAGGTCTTGCTCACATCTGCTACAGAGAGCGTGATCACACAGTTGTCCAGAACAGCTGGTGCTCTCATGCAAGCTTCAGTGTTGCTTGCCTCGAAACGAGGATAAAAGGCATTTAGCCTGCCTGGGCAGTTTGTGCCTGTGTTTCCCTTTGTAGTCTAATAGTTTGCAAGCCCTTCCACATCCAATGATCGTCAGAGCCGCTTTGCCTGTCTCCTCTTCATGCGAATGACGGGATTTGGTCCTGGTCCGGCAGCAGCAGTATATCCTTTGCGTCAGACTCATTAACGAAAACAACTTTTTCCAATTCGAGATGAGTAATTGCTGTTCAGAAATCCAGAAGCTCTTTTCGGTCATAAGAGACGGTGGCAGAAACATTATGTACAAAATAAGTTACAAACAGCGTGAAAACCACACAAAATAGCACAATCGGTTAGGAGCCTGTAAAATGGCAGCCATCCCCTCTGGCGCCATTATTCTCAGTGTGCAAAGAAACAGTGTGACAGTGGTCAGTCCAGTTCAAGTGTTAAGCACTCTGATGGATTGTAGATAGAAACTGTCTCTGAGCCTGTTGATATCAGACCTCATGCTCTGACACCGTCAGCCCGACGGTAAGGGTGTGAACAGCTCGTGGCTGGGGTGTGTGGGGTCCTTGATGATGCTGGGGGCCTTCCTCAGGCACCGTATAGTCTGTATAGATGCTAATACATTTCAAATAAACAACTTTTAAATCATTGTATATCTTAATACATTTAAACCATGCAGCTTCTGGTCTGCATAACATACAAGTGTTATATGCATTCCTAACTGTCAAGTACAAGTACCATTTAATTATGAGATTTTCTGATTTGATGTAATGGCGGGACTGGCTCACTGGGTGGCAGCACTGGCGCGGTTGAATTTCACAACATCGTACAGGACATCCTCTTTCTGGGGTCGAGGCAGTTGGATGGTTGAGTACAGAGGCACTTCATGGATACTGGAGCCAGAGAAGTAGATGCTGGCGTAGTGAACATCATCCTGGCTGTCTGTGTCTGCTCTCTGTGCTGCAGTAGAGGTCATGGCCATGCCTGAGACGTTGACATGAACAAGGCTTGAGTTTACCTGATGGGGAAACAAAACTCCATTTGTTCCATTGTGCTAGAGAAGCCTAATCAAGCGCAGTATCTGAAAGAAAACAAAACAATATCATGTGATCTTAACTCACCTGTCCATTGTCTGCTGTGTCCCTCCTGACAGAGGTGGATGTGGAAACCTTCTTCCTGTTTCGCACATGAACGTGGGAGTAATTGACAGAACGAATGAATAAACAACAATTAAGCTGGTAACATATCAGAATGATAAAGTGAAATGACAAGATGCTCACCTGAACCACATGAGTCCAGAGAGACAGAGGATGAGAACCAGAACAAGCACTGTGATTCCTACAGCTGCATTCTTCACAGATGTTTCTTTCCCTAAACCAACATGGACAACATGAATACACGTGTACCATATAGCGTAGCCTGAAATATTTGAATGATTAAACCATATTTGACCTGCTATAATTATCAATTGAGATGTAGACTTCTGGGCACCAACTTCATTCACAGCCTCACAGTAGTATTCTCCTCTGTCCTCAGAGATGATGTTAGTGATGCTGTAACTCTGTCCTGATGCTTTTGGTGAGGTTACATTCTTCTTGTACCAGGTGTATTTGTCCACAGGTGGGTTGGCATCACTGCTGCAGGTCAGAGTCACTGAACTGCCCTCCACTATTCCACCAGAGGGACTGACTGACACTGAAGTGTTTTTTGGGGCATCTGGTGTTGACGAAGACAGAGGGGTAAGTGTACACAGTCAACATCATGCTGCCACTTCAACAATAGGTTCTGACGTAACCACACCAAGACAGTCTTAAAGAGGGCACGACAACACTTTTTCCCCCTCGGGAGACTGAAAAGATTTGGCATGGGTCCCTAGATACTCAAAAAGTTCTACAGCTGCACCATCGAGAGCATCCTGACCGGTGGCATCACCGCCTGGTCTGGCAACTGCTCGGCATCCAACCCTAAGGCGCTACAGAGGGTGGTGTGTACGGCCTAATACATCACTGGGGCCAAGCTTCCTGCCATCCAGAACCTATATACTTGGCGGTGTCAGAGGAAGGCCCCAAAAATTGGCAAAGACCCCAGTCACCCAAGTCATAGACAGATACCGCCAGATAAATGATGATTAGGGAAATAGGAACAGAGCAGGAGAGACGATAGAGAGAGAAGCTCCTGAGAGGAGGGGAGAGAGAGGGATAGAAAGAGGGAAAGAACCTAATAAGGCAAGCGGTACAGGAGAGCCAAGTCTAGGTCCAGAAGGCTCCTTAACAGTTTCTTCCCCCAAGCCATAAGACTGCTGAACAATTAATCAAATGGCCACCTGGACTATTTACAGCTACTAGCTGTTTATTACCTATGCATAGTCACTTTATCCCTACCTACACGTACAATTTACCTTGACTAACCTGTACCCCTGCACATGGACTCGGTACCGGTACCCCCTTTATTGAGCCTCATTAGTGTTATGTCATTTTATGTGTTACCTTTTATTTTTGACTTTGTTAATTTAGTAAATATTTTCTTAACTCTATTTCTTGAACGGCATTGTTGGGTAAGGTCTACACCTGTTGTATTTGGTGCATGTGACTAATTCAATTAGATTAGATTCGATGAGACTAGATCTCTGGTCCTCTTTCTTGCAAACACGTGACATTGATCTAAAGCTATTAACCATCTGCAGCACCAAAAAGCGAGCAAATTCATTGTGCGGTTTGGGGGTATTTCAAGTTCAGGAGTATAAAAGAACTCAACTCAATACAAGTGCACACACAGTACAAGTGAAGTTTAAAACTGTCATTTATTTACAAATACTTACAAATGACAGTGAGAGTCTCATCAGCAGAGTGGAGATTCCCATATCCTTTTGCAATACAGGAGTAGCTGCCTGCATCCTCTCTGCTGACTGGGTCTAGGAACAGGTAGTTATCTTGGGTGTTCACGAGTTGTCCGTTCTTGTACCAGATGTAGGTGGGGTTTGGGTTGTCAGTCAGAGTACAGGTGGTTCTACAGGTCAGTATCACCGCCTTTCCTTCTGTCACCATGGCAGAAGACGCCTTCACCTGCAGGCCTGGGATTAAAATACCGTAGTACGTTCCTTCACAACAATTCTAATCATATAAAGCAAAACATTCATATTATACAGAATGTCATTTCGACTAAGGTCAAAATACTTGAATGTAACTGATTAGGCATCACATAATGGTGTACCTGTGACAGACAGCCTGACACGCTCCTCTCTTTGAAGGGAATTATACCAATCGAGTTGCGTCCGAGTCTTGAATGTGAACCAGTACTCAGCTGAGTCACTCTCTCTCAGGTCTGTGATTCTCAGGGTGCAGTCTTTCTCTTTAGTCCCAAGGTACTCAGCACGACCTGCATACTCTGGCACCGAGCTCAGGATTTTAGGCGCTTCATTATATTTATCTTGGATATACCAGTTTGGTTCTGAGACTACATGATAACTTGGATGTTGATATGTGCAGGGCAGTTCCACTGTTGACTCCTTCAAGGCACAGATACTCTGATGGATGTAAGTCACGTTGAAACAGTTCTTTCCCAGAACACCTAAAATACCAAAGTAACCCATTGGTTTCATCAATTAGTCAATTATCTTTAAATCAGTTCATTCAGGACTGAACAATAACACTTCAGTGATAGTAAGAATCGTGGTAAGATGCACATTTTAACAATATGAATAATACTAATAATCTTTTGCAAAAAATACTGTAGTTACAGACTCACACACTGCAGGAGAGTGCAGATCCTCGTGGCCTTTTACTGCACAGGAGTAACTGTGTGTAAAATAACTGATAACAGAGTATTGTTGAATGGTGGGTTCATCTAGACGTTGTTCATTCCTGTACCAGATGTAGGTGGGGTTGGGGTTGTCACTCAGAGGACAGGTGGTTCTACAGGTCAGTACTACCCTCTGTCCCCACACTGCGTTGCTGGGAGACACCATAACTTGGCTTTTTTGTCCACACTATGTTGCCGTAGTTGCTGATTTGAGTGTCATAAGAATCCATAGAGAAGTGTCACTCAGTGAGGTGTGAAAGACTTGTCCTTAATTGTTTCATGACATTTTTGAATTGTGTATGTAGGTCTATGGTAAAGCTAGCTTGCCTTGGTTAGTCTAGCGTACTGTAGGTAGATATATACAGGGCCTTCAGAAACTATTCATACCCCTTGACTTATTCCACTTTGTTGTTTTACAGCCTAAATTATAAATGGATTAACTAGATTTGTTTCTCGCCCATCTACACACAATACCCCATAATGAAAGTGATAACACGTTTTTAGAAATATTTGCAAATGTATTGAAAATGAAATACAGAAATATCTAATTTACATAAGTATTCACACCCCTGAGTCAATACTTTGTTGCAGAACCTTTGCCAGTGATTACAGCTGTGAGTCTTTCTGGGTAAATCTAAGAGCTTAGCACACCTGGATTGTACAATTTGACCGTTATATATATTTTTTATATCTTCAAGCACTGCCAAATAGTTTGTTCATTATTGCTAGACAACAAGTCTCTCTCAGATCAGCCCTGGGAGGTTGAGTAACAAACAGAGCTGTGTCCCTGTTGCCCAACACATTTAACCTCACCACAGTACTTAATAGTAGTGGCACCATTCCTAATAGTATAGGGTGAAACGTTAAAAAATAACCGACTGTAGCAGCCCCTCAGATTGTTTAATATAATTTTTATTTTACCTTTATTTAACCAGGTAGGTCAGTTGAGAACAAGTTCTAATTTACAACTGCGACCTGGCCAAGACAAAGCCGTGCGACAAAAACAACAACAGTGTGATGTCCATCACTCCGGTGGGTAACGAGCTAACACCACTCTGGCTGGTAACTTTAGTGGTAGCTACCTCCATCGATTGAATTTACGTTAAAACCAAAGGCGAAAATGACAGTCATTCTGGGGTATGGAACAATCCTCATCCAGATATAGTACGTCCTCTTATTCCAATTTATGTTACCTTCTGAATTCGTCTCTTCTCTACTCGTTATCGTTCTTCTCCTTCTGCAACACACCCGCCTACGCACTCACTCGCGCCACCTCTCCCCAGGTCCTTTTAGCCGGTCGCGACGTCACCGGGCTCATAATGGTCTTGGAAAGTCCCTGAAGAAAGCAGCAGTGCGGCTGGGCAGGGTTGTGTGTGTTTCGGGGGGACGCATGGCTCTCGACCTTCGCCTCTCCGGAGTCCGTATGGAAGTTGTAGCAATGGGACAAGACTGTAACTACCAATTGCGGAGAAAAAGTGTTAAAAGTAAAACTATATATATATATATAAGTCCCTGAACAGAACAGCAAAAGCCATATCCCTAGACTCCACCACAAGTGGTATTCAGTGATGTGTTTGCCCCAAACATAACACTTTGTATTCAGTGATGTGTTTGTCCCAAACATAACACTTTGTATTCAGTGATGTGTTTGCCCCAAACATAACACTTTGTATTCAGTGATGTGTTTGCCCCAAACATGTTTCAGTGATGTGTTTGCCCCAAACATAACACTTTGTATTCAGTGATGTGTTTGCCATAACACTTTGTAAACATAACACTTTGTATTCAGTGATGTGTTTGCCCCAAACATAACACTTTGTATTCAGTGATGTGTTTGCCCCAAACATAACACTTTGTATTCAGTGATGTGTTTGCCCCAAACATAACACTTTGTGATTCCCCAAACATAACACTTTGTATTCAGTGATGTGTTTGCCCCAAACATAACACTTTGTATTCAGTGATGTGTTTGCCCCAAACATAACACTTTGTATTCAGTGATGTGTTTGCCCCAAACATAACACTTTGTATTCAGTGATGTGTTTGCCCCAAACATAACACTTTGTATTCAGTGATGTGTTTGCCCCAAACATAACACTTTGTATTCAGTGATGTGTTTGCCCCAAACATAACACTTTGTATTCAATGTGTTTGCCCCAAACATAACACTTTGTATTCAGTGATGTGTTTGCCCCAAACATAACACTTTGTATTCAGTGATGTGTTTGCCCCAAACACTTTGTATTCACAAACATTTGTATTCAGTGATGTGTTTGCCCCAAACATAACACTTTGTATTCAGTGATGTGTTTGCCCCAAACATAACACTTTGTATTCAGTGATGTGTTTGCCCCAAACATAACACTTTGTATTCAGTGATGTGTTTGCCCCAAACATAACACTTTGTATTCAGTGATGTGTTTGCCCCAAACACTATTTGTATTCAGTGATGTGTTTGCCCCAAACATAACACTTTGTATTCAGTGATGTGTTTGCCCCAAACATAACACTTTGTATTCAGTGATGTGTTTGCCCCAAACATAACACTTTGTATTCAGTGATGTGTTTGCCCCAAACATAACACTTTGTATTCAGTGATGTGTTTGCCCCAAACATAACACTTTGTATTCAGTGATGTGTTTGCCCCAAACATAACACTTTGTATTCAGTGATGTGTTTGCCCCAAACATAACACTTTGTATTCAGAACAAAGTACATTTCTTTGTCACACTTGTTTCACAGTTTTACTTTAGTGCCTTATTGCAAACAAGATGCACATTTTGGAATATTTTTTATTCCTTTCAGGCTTCCTTCTTGTCACTCTGTCATTTAGGTTAGTATTGTAGATGAACTACAATGTTGTTGATCTATCCTCGGTTTTCTCCAATCACAACCATCACAACCATTATACTCACCATTAGCTCATGTTGAAATCCCTGAGCGGTTTCCTTCCTCTCCGGCAATTGAGTTAGGGAGGACGCCTATATCGTTATAGTGACTGGGTGTATTGATACACCATCCAAAGTATAATTAATAACTTCACCACACTCAAAGGGATATTCCATTTATTTGTATTTTTTCCCACCTACCAATAGGGGCCCTTCTTTGCGAGGCATTGGAAAGCCTCCCTGGTCTTTGTAGTTGAATCTGTGTTTGAAATTCAGTGTGTTTGAAATTCCGTGTTCGACTGAGGGACCTTACAGATAATTAATTGTATGTGTGGGGTAAAGAGATAAGGTAGTCATTCTAAAAATCACGTTAAACACTATTATTGCACACAGAGTGAGTCCATGAAACTTAAGCACATTTTTACTCCTGAACATATTTATGCTTTCCATAACAAATGGGTTGAATACTTATTGACACAAGACATTTCAGCTTTTCATTTTTTATTAATTTGTAAAACTTTCTTAAAACATAATTCCACTTTGAAATTATGGGGTATTGTATGTAGGACACAAAATCTCAATCTCAATGAATCTTAAATTCAGGCTGTGATAACAAAATGTGAAAAAAAGTCAAGGGGTGTGAATACTTTCTGAAGGCACTATATGTAGATTGAACAATACAGAGAAAGAGGGTAAGAAATGAATGAGTCCATACCTGCCACAGACCAGAGAAGGACCACCAACACACTTCCTGCTGTTCTCAAGGCCATTGTTGCATCTCCCACCCTGCAGTCTTAGACACATAAAGGTAGACAACTAAAACACTTGATAACTGGTGAAATAACTACACCTGATACTTAGCACACAGTGTTAAGGGTGTGTAAGGGAGGCAAAGTCAGGTGCAGGAGAGTAGCGTGTAGTAACAGGCAAACTTTTATTCCGATCCAAAACGACAGCACAGAATACAATAAACGTGCCCAAAACACGGAACATGAACCAAAAATCAGGCGCGTAGTAAATACCCACATAACATACAACAATTTCACACAAAGACATGGAGGGGAACAGAGGACTAAATACATGCAATGTGATTAGGGAACAAGACAAAACAAATGGAAATAAGAAAAATGGAGCGGTGCTGGCTAGAAAGCCGGTGACGCCGAACACCACCTGAACAAGGAGAGGAGCCGACGTGACACACAGCATGATTATTCATGTATTGGTCTGAATCTGTTTTATTCTCGGAACGTGTAGAATACACTCCAAGAGGTCTTTAAAACCTCGTAAGGATCGGACCCTTTTTTCCCAATTTTCGCCTAAAACGACACACCAAATCTATTTGCCTGTAGCTCAGGACCTGAAGCAAGATTCTGGATATTGTTGATACCATGTGGAAATGTGAATCTGGTAAAATGGTAAAGATCTGGTAAAAGACAATACGAAGACAATAGCATGCATTTCTGGGGGGGCAGTCTTGTATCCAGTTTGCCCAAATGTGCCCAATTGGTTTAATCATACATTCTCAAGTTCATAACTGTGCACTCTCCTCACACAATACCATGGTATTATTTCACTGTAATAGTTACTGTAAACTGGACAGTGCAGTTAGATTAAGAAGAATTTAAGTCTCATGCAATATAGTCCTGCATTGAACAGGCTACTGTAGGCTATGTCATAGAAATGAAAAGCTATTTCCATGTGAAAATGTTATAGAATTTGCTCCATTGGTTTTGTTGGTAGGCCTAATTTATGCTCCAATAACCACAATAGCCGGCTAGTAGGCTATATGTGGTGTTCAATGCAGGCCTACATTACATGAGACGTTTAAATGTGTTTTTACCTCATGAAAGGCTTGACATGAATTCATTCATATTTGACTTGGTCTGTAACTGTAAGGGTAAAGCCTCAGTGTTCACTGTAAATGTGTGCTGGAAGTTGCACACAATTCTCACAATGTTCAAGTTTCCACTCACAAGACCTCAAATTCGCTCAGTGCCCCAAAACATTAGAGGGAACATGGGTCAGGACACAAGTAGCTGATACAGAACTATACTTCCTTTTAAGACCGTATACAAAACATTAGAGAACTATACTTCCTTTTTTTTAAGACCGTCTACACAGAGTATACAAAACATTAGAGGGAACATGGGTCAGGACACAAGTAGCTGATACAGAACTGGAGTCCATACTTCCTTTTTAAGATACGAAACGCAATGGGTCAGGACACAAGTAGCTGATACAGAACTATACTTCCTTTTAAGACCGTCTACACAGAGTATACAAAACATTAGAGGGAACATGGGTCAGGACACAAGTAGCTGATACAGAACTATACTTCCTTTTTAAGACCGTCTACACAGAGTATACAAAACATTAGAGGGAACATGGGTCAGGACACAAGTAGCTGATACAGAACTATACTTCCTTTTTAAGACCGTCTACACAGAGTATACAAAACATTAGGAACACCTGCTCAGGTGTCCAGGGGAAGCTATGATCCCTTATTGATGTCACTTGTTAAATCCACTTTAATCAGTGTAGATGAAGGGGAGGAGACAGGTTAAAGAAGAATGTTTAAGCCTTGAGACATGGACTGTGTATGTGTGCCATTCAGAGGGGCTGAATGGGCAAGACAAAATATTCATTAAGTGCCTTTGAACGGGGTATGGTAGTAGGTGCCAGGCGCACTGGTTTGTGTCAACAACGGCAACGCTGCTGGGCTTTTCACTCTCAACAGTTTATCTTGTGTATCAATAATAGTCCACCACCCAAAGGACATCCAGCCAACTGTGGGAAGTATTGGAGTCAACATGGCCCAGCATCCCTGTGGAAGGCTTTCGGCACCTTGTAGAGTCCATGTCCCGATGAATTGAGGCTGTTCTGAGCGTAAATGGGGGGGTGCAACTCAATATTAGGAAGGTGTTCATTCTGCAGAACAAACCACCAAGAACAAGTAGAATGGTAATGTAAAAGGTACTTACAGCGTGAAGAGAGGAGTTTGGTAGGAGACCTTATACTGGCTGTGTGAAACAGAAGAGTGTGAGTTCTGTGGTTGACACCAACTAGATGTACTGAGGGTCTAAGATGTTGATGCACAGCTGGCTTCCTGTACCCATGATGCCTTTTCCTGACAACCAACACGCCACTGAAGTGCTTATAAACAACATGTGAACATAATTGGACCGTTCCAATAGGCCTGTGGTTTCTCTGCACTTCTGTAGGTCTCACCAGCTACACTAAAACATGTTGTTTCCAGTGGACTGTACTACAGCGCTCTCTACTGGCATCTCAACAACACAACAGCCATCAATGTTTCTCAAAAACAGTCTATTTTGCAACAGACAGGCACTTCCTGGTTTCTGTGGTGGATGCCTGTGTAGTGAACATCATCCTGCTCGCCTGTGTAGTGAACATCATCCTGCTCACCTGTGTAGTGAACATCATCCTGCTCGCCTGTGTAGTGAACATCATCCTGCTCGCCTGTGTAGTGAACATCATCCTGCTCGCCTGTGTAGTGAACATCATCCTGCTCGCCTGTGTAGTGAACATCATCCTGCTCGCCTGTGTAGTGAACATCATCCTGCTCGCCTGTGTCCACTCTCTTTGCTGCAGTAGGGGTCATGGCCTGATGTAGCCAGGTGGTTAAAACACATTGCTGTATTCATTTCTATCCACTAGATGAAACTGTCCATTTAAGAGATCAGTAAATAATGTGTACATGGTGTTATGGGATTGCTCCTGCACATTGTGTAAGAGCGAGAGCAAGAAATGACATTGGAGAGCTGTTGTAATCCATTATGGGTCCAATATGACTTATTATGGGTCCAATGTAACTCACCAGCATTATGACCAGGAGTACAACTTTCCCCAATTGGATCCTTTGTTCGTACCCCCCCAGGGCAATTGAACCAATCACAGAGGCTGCTCCAAGATGACGCCGGCGGAGAAGAGTTAATCATAGTGGACTTTTAGTCAGTCATCACTAGCTGGCCTCCACCCGGTTACTCAACCCTGCACCTTAAGAGGCTGTTGCCCTGTATAGACGTGGAATCACTGGTCAATTTAATCATGGAAAACTAGTCACTGTAATACTGTTTACATATTGTACTGCTTTACTCATTTCATATGTATTGTATTGCAGGGTAGCCTAGTGGTTAGAGCGTTGGACTAGTAACCGGAAGGTTGCAAGTTCAAATCCCCGAGCTGACAAGGTACAAATCTGTCGTTCTGCCCCTGAACAGGCAGTTAACCCACTGTTCCTAGGCCGTCATTGAAAATAAGAATTTGTTCTTAACTGACTTGCCTAGTAAAATAAAAAAATAAAACAAAAATTGTTGGGTTCTGGGAATATGAAATGTTAGTTATCCATGTCACTGATGGAGTGCTAAGGTTTAGAGGCTCTATACCAGAAGAACAGATATCACTAAGGTTTAGAGGCTCTATACCAGAAGAACAGATATCACTAAGGTTTAGAGGCTCTACACCAGAAGAACAGATATCACTAAGGTTTAGAGGCTCTACACCAGAAGAACAGATATCACTAAGGTTTAGAGGCTCTACACCAGAAGAACAGATATCACTAAGGTTTAGAGGCTCTACACCAGAAGAACAGATATCACTAAGGTTTAGAGGCTCTACACCAGAAGAACAGATATCACTAAGGTTTAGAGGCTCTACACCAGAAGAACAGATATCACTAAGGTTTAGAGGCTCTACACCAGAAGATATCACTAAGATATCAGATATCACTAAGGTTTAGAGGCTCTACACCAGAAGTGAGGAAGAACAGATATCACTAAGGTTTAGAGGCTCTACACCAGAAGAACAGATATCACTAAGGTTTAGAGGCTCTACACCAGAAGAACAGATATCACTAAGGTTTAGAGGCTCTACACCAGAAGAACAGATATCACTAAGGTTTAGAGGCTCTACACCAGAAGAACAGATATCACTAAGGTTTAGAGGCTCTACACCAGAAGAACAGATATCACTAAGGTTTAGAGGCTCTACACCAGAAGAACAGATATCACTAAGGTTTAGAGGCTCTACACCAGAAGAACAGATATCACTAAGGTTTAGAGGCTCTATACACAGAAGAACAGATATCACTAAGGTTTAGAGGCTCTACACCAGAAGAACAGAATCACTAAGGTTTAGAGGCTCTATCAGGTTTAGAGGCTCTAAGAAGTGAGGAAGAACAGATATCACTAAGGTTTAGAGGCTCTACACCAGAAGAACAGATATCACTAAGGTTTAGAGGCTCTATACCAGAAGAACAGATATCACTAAGGTTTAGAGGCTCTACACCAGAAGAACAGATATCACTAAGGTTTAGAGGCTCTATACCAGAAGAACATATATCACTAAGGTTTAGAGGCTCTACACCAGAAGAACAGATATCACTAAGGTTTAGAGGCTCTACACCAGAAGAACAGATATCACTAAGGTTTAGAGGCTCTACACCAGAAGTGAGGAAGAACAGATATCACTAAGGTTTAGAGGCTCTACACCAGAAGAACAGATATCACTAAGGTTTAGAGGCTCTACACCAGAAGTGAGGAAGAACAGATATCACTAAGGTTTAGAGGCTCTACACCAGAAGTGAAGGGTTATAGGAGGAAGGTATATAGTGGGGTAGAGTAGAGGTCAGGTTAGACGAAGTGAGGAAGAACAGATATCACTAAGGTTTAGAGGCTCTACACCAGAAGTGAAGGGTTATAGGAGGAAGGTATATAGTGGGGTAGAGTAGAGGTCAGGTTAGACGAGGTGAGGAAGAACAGATATCACTAAGGTTTAGAGGCTCTACACCAGAAGTGAAGGGTTATAGGAGGAAGGTATATAGTGGGGTAGAGTAGAGGTCAGGTTAGACGAAGTGAGGAAGAACAGATATCACTAAGGTTTAGAGGCTCTACACCAGAAGTGAAGGGTTATAGGAGGAAGGTATATAGTGGGGTAGAGTAGAGGTCAGGTTAGACGAAGTGAGGAAGAACAGATATCACTAAGGTTTAGAGGCTCTACACCAGAAGTGAAGGGTTATAGGAGGAAGGTATATAGTGGGGTAGAGTAGAGGTCAGGTTAGACGAGGTGAGGAAGAACAGATATCACTAAGGTGTAGAGGCTCTACACCAGAAGTGAAGGGTTATAGGAGGAAGGTATATAGTGGGGTAGAGTAGAGGTCAGGTTAGACGAAGTGAGGAAGAACAGATATCACTAAGGTGTAGAGGCTCTACACCAGAAGTGAAGGGTTATAGGAGGAAGGTAGAGTTTGGGATAGAGGTCAGGTTAGACGAAGTGAGGAAGAACAGATATCACTAAGGTTCTGTCGAGCAACAGGGATGCATTGGCTGTTCGGTTGTGGAGGAGGAGACTCAGCCTAGGAGAAAGAGTTAAATAGCAGTACTTGTGTGAGATTTTTGGGGGGTCTGAATTACAGCTGTATCAACCCTTTGGGAAGAATTACACTTGGTTAAGCTTCTCTGGTGTCCGTGAGTTATGTACTCTGAAAAAGTAGAACCTAACAGTATGTACTGTATTCTATTCCACTGTATTTTAGTCAGTGCCACAACGACATTGCTCGTCTTAATATTGATTTATTATTTAATTCCATTCGTTCACTTTTAGATGTGTGTATTGTTGTGAATTGTTAGATACTACTGCACTGTTGGAGCTAGGAACACAAGCATTTGGCTACACCTGCAATAACATCTGCTAAATATGTGTGTGTGACCAATACAACAACATTTGATTTGAGATGGGTAAATAATCTGGATGGGTATCTCATATTTTACATCTGCAATGTATAAGAGTTTGTTTTGTAATATTTAAATGCCAGATGGTCATGTTAGCCTGTTGATACTTTCAGATTGACATGAGGATGTTAGCTTCTTGCTAGCTGAATACCAGGGCTCTCAGAAGCACGTTGTGGAGAGATGAGGATCTACTGTTCCATATGGGGTTAAGGGTAGCACGTGGACAGCGTGTAAGTATCCATATTGTAATTGATGACAGAATGGATTTGAGTTCTTTGTTGATGGACATCTTGTACTCAGACATTTGAAACGCTAGAAAGTCCATTCTAACTGTGAACATTGTGCTCTTTGTATTTTCTGTATTTCTGATGTTGAAAGCAGAGCCACTACTCTAATAATAATAATAATAATAATATGCCATTTAGCAGACGCTTTTATCCAAAGCGACTTACAGTCATGTGTGCATACATTCTATGTATGGGTGGTCCCGGGAATCGAACCCACTACCCTGGCGTTACAAGCGCCATGCTCTACCAACTGAGCTACTCTTTCTGCAGTTCATTTTGTACTTATTGTACATATTGTTTTTATGCACTTTACTAACAGATTGTTTTCCACTTGATGGTGATTTAGACTGAACTTTACTTTATGGTGACTTCACCGTACATTATCCTATTTTAAATGTAAGCTTTGACAAAATGAACAAACCCAAATGAGTTTTGTGTCCTGTGCTGGGTTTACTTTCGCCAGGCTACACTGATGTTGTCATTCCACAGTCATTGAGTCCATCTCCACACAAACCACTGTAGCTCTCAGTCAACTAACTCCAACAGACTCACCTGTCCAGGAGACTGGAGACATTCAGGTCCTTCTACTGTTTAGGAGTATCTGCCTGCATCCTCACTGCTGACTGGGTCTTTTGAGTTGGTGTACCAGATGTGGGTGGAGTTGTCAGAGTACAGGTGGTGCTACAGGTCACTTTGAGTTGGTGTACCAGATGTAGGTGTAGTTGTCAGAGTACAGGTGGTGCTACAGGTCACTTTGAGTTGGTGTACCAGATGTAGGTGGAGTTGTCAGAGTACAGGTGGTGCTACAGGTCACTTTGAGTTGGTGTAACAGATGTGGGTGGAGTTGTCAGAGTACAGGTGGTGCTACAGGTCACGTTGAGTTGGTGTACCAGATGTAGGTGGAGTTGTCAGAGTACAGGTGGTGCTACAGGTCACTTTGAGTTGGTGTACCAGATGTAGGTGGAGTTGTCAGAGTACAGGTGGTGCTACAGGTCACTTTGAGTTGGTGTACCAGATGTGGGTGGAGTTGTCAGAGTACAGGTGGTGCTACAGGTCAGTGTCAGATTCCTCTGCCCCTTTGTCACTCACTCCCTACATCACAAGGGACTTGCTGTGGGGTCGTACTCTGGTGACCTGGTCCTCATGTTCAGAGTGGTGTATGTGTCACTGTTAGGATCAGGCAGACTCTCTGTTGGAGAGAGACACACACAGAGTCATGGGTAACTGCATTCGTGGACTGTGTCTGGAAGTGGGCGTTCTGAAACAAGTGGGAGGCTCAACATCAGTGGGTGTATTGAATCCTAACCGCTAATTTGGCAGATTGGTTTCCACCAAAGACTGTTTAAAGTGACTGCTTGCTGCTGCCTTGTAGCATTTTAACTAAGCCTAACCCTTTTCCTAACCTGCTAGGTTAGTTATCCTAACCTGACACGTTAATTATCCTAACCTGCCTAACTCAAATCAAATGGTATTTGTCACATCCGCAGAATACAACACCATACAGTAAAATGCTTACCAACAATGCAATTCAAGAAAGAGTTAAGAAAAGATTTACTAAATAAACAAATGTAAAAAAAAAGTAAGAAGATAATTAAATAATAATGAGGCTATATACAAGGGACACCGGTATTGAGTCAATGTGCAGAGGTACAGGTTAGTTGAGGTAATTTGTAAAGTGACGATGCATAGATAATAAACAGTGAATAGCAGCAGTGTAAAAACAGGAGGGGGGGGGGTCAATGTAAATAGTCTGGGTGGCCATTTGATTAATTGCTGTAAAACGTTTTGAGGATCTGGGGACCCATGCCAAATCTTTTCAGTGTCGTGAGGGGGAAAAGGTTTTGTCGTGCCCTCTTCACAACTGTCTTGGTGTGTTTGGACCATGATAGCTTGTTGGTGATGTGGACACCAAGGAACTTGAAATTCTCGACCCACTCCACTTCAGCACTGTTGATGTACAAGTAAAACTAAATGCATGCTCTTCAACCGATCGCTACCTGTACCTACCCGCCTGACCAACATCACTACTCTGGACGGCTCTGACTTAGAATACGTGGACAACTACAAATACTTAGGTGTCTGGTTAGACTGTAAACTCTCCTTCCAGACCCATATCAAACATCTCCAATCCAAAGTTAAATCTAGAATTGGCTTCCTATTTCGCAACAAAGCATCCTTCATTCATGCTGCCAAACATACCCTTGTAAAACTGACCATCCTACCAATCCTCGACTTTGGCGATGTCATTTACAAAATAGCCTCCAATACCCTACTCAACAAATTGGATGCAGTCTATCACAGTGCAATCCGTTTTGTCACCAAAGCCCCATATACTACCCACCATTGCGACCTGTACGCTCTCGTTGGCTGGCCCTCGCTTCATACTCGTCGCCAAACCCACTGGCTCCATGTCATCTACAAGACCCTGCTAGGTAAAGTCCCCCCTTATCTCAGCTCGCTGGTCACCATAGCATCTCGCACCTGTAGCACACGCTCCAGCAGGTATATCTCTCTAGTCACCCCCAAAACCAATTCTTTCTTTGGCCGCCTCTCCTTCCAGTTCTCTGCTGCCAATGACTGGAACGAACTACAAAAATCTCTGAAACTGGAAACACTTATCTCCCTCACTAGCTTCAAGCACCAACTGTCAGAGCATCTTACAGATTACTGCACCTGTACATAGCCCACCTATAATTTAGCCCAAACAACTACCTCTTTCCCAACTGTATTGAATTTATTTATGTATTTTGCTCCTTTGCACCCCATTATTGTTATTTCTACTTTGCACATTCTTCCATTGCAAAACTACCATTCCAGTGTTTTATTGTGCTATATTGTATTTACTTTGCCACCATGGCCTTTTTTTGCCTTTACCTCCTTTCTCACCTCATTTGCTCACATTGTATATAGACTTGTTTATACTGTATTATTGACTGTATGTTTGTTTTACTCCATGTGTAACTCTGTGTCGTTGTATCTGTCGAACTGCTTTGCTTTATCTTGGCCAGGTCGCAATTGTAAATGAGAACTTGTTCTCAACTTGCCTACCTGGTTAAATAAAGGTGAAATAAAAAAAATAAAAAAGTTAATGGGGGCCTGTTCAGCCCTTCTTTTCCTATAGTCCCCGATCAGCTTCTTCGTCTTTCTCACATTGAGGGAGAGGTTGTTGTCGTGGCACCACACTGCCAGGTCTCTGACCTCCATATAGGCTGTCTCTTCATTGTTGGTGATCAGGCCTACCACTGTTGTATCATCAGAAAACTTAATGATGTTGGAGTCGTGCTTGGCCACAGTCGTGGGTGAACAGAGATTACAGGAGGGGACTAAGCACGCACCCCTGAGTGTTCATTTTCTCCAGGTGGAAAAGGAGAGGGTGGAATGCGATTGAGATTGCATCATTTGGGGATCTGTTGGGGCGGTATGCGAATTGGAGTGGGTCTAGGATTTCCGGCGCACAAAGTGATTTCTGCCGCCGACAGAGATGGCCGACTCGCTTCGCGTTCCTAGGAAACTATGCAGTTTTTGTTACTTCTTACATTGGTACCCCAGGTCATCTTAGGTTTCATTACATACAGTCGAGAAGAACTACTGAACATAAGAGCAGCGTCAACTCACCATCAGTACGACCAAGAATATGATTTTCGCGAAGCGGACCCTGTGTTCTGCCTTTCACCCAGGACAACGGAATGGATCCCAGCCGGCGACCCCAAAAAACGACATCAGAGACTGTAACGTTCTTTGCTTCACGGAAACATGGCTCACTGGAGAGACGCTATCGGAGACGGTGCAGCCAGCTGGTTTCTCCACGCATCGCGCCAACAGAAACAAGCATCTTTCTGGTAAGAAGAGGGGCGGGGGCGTATGCTTTATGGTTAACGTGACGTGGTGTGGCCAAAACAAAATACAGGAACTCAAGTCCTTCTGTTCACCTGATTTAGAATTCCTCACAATCAAATGTAGACCGCATTATCTACCAAGGGAATTCTCTTCGATTATAATCACAGCCGTATATATTCCCCCCCAAGCAGACACATCGATGGCTCTGAACGAACTTTATTTGACTCTTTGCAAACTGGAATCCATATATCCGGAGGCTGCATTCATTGTAGCTGGGGATTTTAACAAGGCTAATCTGAAAACAAGACTCCCTAAATTTTATCAGCATATCGATTGCGCAACCAGGGCGGGAAAAACCTTGGATCATTGCTATTCCAACTTCCGTGACGCATATAAGGCCCTGCCCCGCCCTCCTTTCGGAAAAGCTGACCAGGACTCCATTTTGTTGATCCCTGCCTACAGACAGAAACTAAAACAAGAAGCTCCCGCGCTGAGGTCTGTTCAACGCTGGTCCGACCAATCTGATTCCACACTCCAAGACTGCTTCCATCACGTGGACTGGAATACGCTGATTCGGTGTGCGAGTTCATTAGAACGTGCGTTGAAGATGTCGTTCCCATCGCAACAATTAAAACATTCCCAAACCAGAAACTGTGGATTGATGGCAGCTTTCGCGTGAAACTGAAAGCGCAAACCACTGCTTTTAATCAGGGCAAGGTGACTGGAAACATGACCGAATACAACCAGTGTAACTATTCCCTCCGCAAGGCAATCAAACAAGCTAAGCGTCAGTATAGAGACAAAGTAGAATCTCAATTCAACGGCTCAGACACAAGAGGTATGTGGCAGGGTCTACAGTCAATCACGGATGACAAAAAGAGAACCAGCACCGTCACGGACCAGGATGTCTTGCTCCCAGGCAGACTAAATAACTTTTTTGCCCGCTTTGAGGACAATACAGTGCCACTGACACTGCCCACAACTAAAACATGTGGACTCTCCTTCACTGCAGCCGACGTGAGGAAAACATTTAAACGTGTCAACCCTCGCAAGGCTGCAGGCCCAGACAGCATCCCCAGCCGCGCCCTCAGAGCATGCGCAGACCAGCTAGCTGGTGTGTTTACGGACATATTCAATCAATCCCTATCCCAGTCTGTTGTTCCCACATGCTTCAAGAGGGCCACCATTGTTCCTGTTCCCAAGAAAGCTAAGGTAACTGAGCTAAACGACTACCGCCCCGTAGCACTCACTTCCGTCATCATGATGTGCTTTGAGAGACTAGTCAAGGACCATATCACCTCCACCCTACCTGACAACCTAGACCCACTCCAAATAGCTTACCGCCCAAATAGGTCCACAGACGATGCAATCTCAACCACACTGCACACTGCCTTAACCCATCTGGACAAGAGGAATACCTATGTCAGAATGCTGTTCATCGACTACAGCTCGGCATTTAACACCATAGTGCACTCCAAGCTCGTCATCAAGCTCGAGACCCTGGGTCTCGACCCCGCCCTGTGCAACTGGGTACTGGACTTCCTGACGGGCTGCCCCCAGGTGGTGAGGGTAGGCAACAACATCTCCACCCCGCTGATCCTCAACACTGGGGCCCCACAAGGGTGCGTTCTGAGCTCTCTCCTGTACTCCCTGTTCACCCACGACTGCGTGGCCACGCACGCCTCCAACTCAATCATCAAGTTTGCGGACGACACAACAGTGGTAGGCTTGATTACCAACAACGACGAGACGGGCTACAGGGAGGAGGTGAGGGCCCTCGGAGTGTGGTGTCAGGAAAATAACCTCACACTCAACGTCAACAAAACTAAGGAGATGATTGTGGACTTCAGGAAACAGCAGAGGGAACACCCCCCTATCCACATCGATGGAACAGTAGTGGAGAGGGTAGTAAGTTTTAAGTTCCTCGGCATACACATCACAGACAAACTGAATTGGTCCACCCACACAGACAGCATCGTGAGGAAGGCGCAGCAGCGCCTCTTCAACCTCAGGAGGCTGAAGAAATTCGGCTTATCACCAAAAGCACTCACAAACGTCTACAGATGCACAATCGAGAGCATCCTGTCGGGCTGTATCACCGCCTGGTACGGCAACTGCTCCGCCCACAACCGTAAGGCTCTCCAGAGGGTAGTGAGGTCTGCACAACGCATTACCAGGGTCAAACTACCTGCCCTCCAGGACACCTACACCACCCGATGTCACAGGAAGGCCATAAAGATCATCAAGGACAGCAACCACCCGAGCCACTTGCCTGTTCACCCCGCTATCATCCAGAAGGCGAGGTCAGTACAGGTGCATCAAAGCTGGGACCGAGAGACTGAAAAACAGCTTCTATCTCAAGGCCATCAGACTGTTAAACAGCCACCACTAACATTGAGTGGCTGCTGCCAACACACTGACTCAACTCCAGCCACTTTAATAATGGGAAATGATGTAAAATATATCACAAGTCACTTTAAACAATTCTACCTAATATAATGTTCCCTACATTATTCATCTCATATGTATACGCATATACTGTACTCTATATCATCTACTGCATCCTTATGTAATACATGTATCACTAGCCACTTTAACTATGCCACTTTGTTTACATACTCATCTCATATGTATATACTGCACTCAATACCATCTACTGTATCTTGCCTATGCCGCTCTGTACCATCACTCATTCATATATCTTTATGTACATATTCTTTATCCCCTTACACTTGTGTCTATAAGGTAGTAGTTTTGGAATTGTTAGCTAGATTACTTGTTGGTTATTACTGCATTGTCGGAACTAGAAGCACAAGCATTTCGCTACACTCGCACTAACATCTGCTAACCATGTGTATGTGACAAATAAAATGTGATTTGATTTGATTTGACGATGGTGTTGATGTGAGCCATGACTAGCCTTTCAGAGCACTTCATGGCTACCGGCGTGAGTACTACGGGGCGGTAATCATTTAGGCAGGTTACCTTTCTTGGGCACAGGGACTATGCTAGTCTGTTTGAGACATGTAGGTATTACAGACTCGGTCAGGGAGAGATTGAAAATGTCACTGAAGTCACTTGCCAGTTTGTCCGCACACGCTTTGAGTACACATCTTGCTAATCCATCTGGCCCAGCAGCTTTGTGAATGTTGACCTGTTTAAAGGTCTTGCTCAAATCGGCTACGGAGAGTGTGATCACAGGGTCATCCGGAACAACATGTGCTCTCATGCATGCTTCAGTGTTGCTTGCCTCAAAGCGAGCATAAAAGGCATTTAGCTCGTCTGGTACGCTCGCCTCACAGGGCAGTTCGCGGCTGGGTTTCCCTTTGTAGTCCGTAATAGTTTTCAAGCCCTGCCACATCCGATGAGCATCAGAGCCGGAGTAGTACGATTCGATCTTAGTCCTGTATTGATGCTTTGCCTGTTTGATGGTTCATCAGAGGGCATAGCGGAATTTCTTATAAGCTTCCGGGTTAGAGCCTCGCTCCTTGAAAACAGCAGCTCCACCCTTTTGTTCAGTGCATATGTTGCCTGTAATCCATGGCTTCTGGATGCAGTTTTTACATAGAGTCGTGGCCAAAAGTTTTGAGAATGACACAAATATTAATTTCCACAAAGTTTGCTGCTTCAGTGTCTTTAGATATTTTTGTCAGATGTTACTATGGAATACTGAAGTATAATTACAGGCATTTCATAAATGTCAAAGGCTTTTATTGACAGTTACATGAAGTTGATGCAAAGAGTCAATATTTGCAGTGTTGGCCCTTCTTTTTCAGGACCTCTGCAATCCGCCTTGGCATGCTGTCAATTAACTTCTGGGCCACATCCTGACTGATGGCAGCCCATTCTTGCATAATCAATGCTTCGAGTTTGTCAGAATGTGTGGGGTTTTGTTTGTCCACCCGCCTCTTGAGGATTGACCACACGTTCTCAATGGAATTAAGGTCTGGGGAGTTTCCTGGCCATGGACCCAAAATATTGATGTTTTGTTCCCCGAGCCACTTTGCCTTAAGGCAAGGTGCTCCAGGATCATGCTGGAAAAGGCATTGTTCGTCACCAAACCGTTCCCT
This sequence comes from Oncorhynchus gorbuscha, assembly GCF_021184085.1. Taxonomy (NCBI): domain Eukaryota; kingdom Metazoa; phylum Chordata; class Actinopteri; order Salmoniformes; family Salmonidae; genus Oncorhynchus; species Oncorhynchus gorbuscha. Next base: position 4,366,842 of record NC_060190.1, read on the forward strand.
GGATGGTTGGGAGAAGTTGCTCTCGGAGGATGTGTTGGTACCATTCTTTACTCATGGCTGTGTTCTTAGGCAAAACTGTGAGTGAGTCCACTCCCTTGGCTGAGAAGCAACCCCACACATGAATGGTGTGACCATAGTCCTCATGCTGTGCGACATCTCCTTCCCAAAAGATAAAGGATTTAATGTGTTTTTGTATTGAATACATGTATCGTGGAAATTACTACCAAGAACTCAGTCAAACTTTAATGAATAATTATTTTATATCAGCAAGCTGGAGAGATTGCAACAAACATAATGCACCAGAGTACACATCGGTCAGGAGCTCTTTCGGGGCAGTCCCGTTAGTTATCTTATATACTGCTTACACAGACAAGTTATATTTGCATGATTTACATTATTCATCATGAATTCATCATTAACATTTGGTTCATGCATGTGACTGGCGTCATCTATCTTAACTTATACAACCTCTTCTGGTCATTCTGCCAAAAGGTCTGAGGGTTCATGACCATCTCCCCCCTCACATATCTACCCAGCATCTACAGGAACCAATGATTGTATAAGACAAGATGAACAATTTCTCTTCAGACAACATTTCCTCCACACATGAATACACACCTGGTATTGTTGAAATATTATTCTACATAAAAGTTAATTAATGGATAATAGGAATTAATTAAACAAGATATAGCTCTGAACACCCCCACCCCACCACACACCACTCCTACTCCGAGACATATGGATCCAGAGCTGCATATTATGCTACACAGGTTACCATGGTAATCAGACTTAGTAAACTGTTAGAGAATGGGAGATGGATGACTCTTCACAAGATGTTTTCTATTGAAACTGTATTTAGGGATCTGGAACCGGTGCTGTAGAGGAGGGAGATGAAAGAAAACATGTTTGAGCTTTCTGGTGTTTTTTCAATGACCCTGAATAAGCAAAGCTCTTTCCACATAGACAAGAGTAAGGTTTCTCTCCAGTGTGTGTGAGCTGGTGTGTAGTCAGGCTGGAATCTTGAGAAAAACTCTTCTCACACTGATCACAGCTATAAGGTTTCTCTCCTGTGTGTATGCGTTGGTGTTTAATCAGGTGTTCTGACGTCCTGAAACTTTTCCCACACTGATCACAGCTATAAGGTTTCTCTCCAGTGTGTGTGAGATGGTGTTTGGTCAGGGTGAAATCTCGAGCAAAACTCTTTCCACATTGATCACAGCTATAAGGCCTCTCTCCTGTGTGTATGCGCTGGTGTATAGTCAGGTGTCCTAAATTCCTGAAGCTCTTCCCACACTGATCACAGTTATAAGGTTTCTCGCCTGTGTGTATGCGCTGGTGTATAGTCAGGTATCCTGAACGATTGAAGCTCTTCCCACACTGATCACAGCTATAAGGCTTCTCTCCTGTGTGTATGCGCTGGTGTGTAATCAGGGCTCCTGAATGATTGAAACTCTTCCCACACTGATCACAGCTATAAGGCTTCTCTCCTGTGTGTATGCGCTGGTGTGCAGTCAGGTTTCCTGAACGATTGAAGCTCTTCCCACATTGATCACAGCTGTAAGGCTTCTCGCCTGTGTGTATGCGCTGGTGTGCTGTTAGGTCTCCTGATTGATTGAAGCTCTTCCCACACTGATCACAGCTATAAGGCTTCTCTCCTGTGTGTAAGCGTTGGTGTATAGTCAGGTGTCCTGATTGATTGAAGCTCTTCCCACACTGATCACAGCTATAAGGCTTCTCTCCTGTGTGTGTGCGTTGGTGTTCGCTCAGGGTTCCTGAATGATTAAAGCTCTTCCCACACTGATCACAGCTATAAGGCTTCTCTCCTGTGTGTATGCGTTGGTGTGTAGTCAGGTGTCCTGAATGATTGAAGCTTTTCCCACACTGATCACAGCCATAAGGCCTCTCTCCTGTGTGTATGCGCTGGTGTGTAATTAGAGATCCTGAAAGAATGAAGCTCTTCCCACACTGATCACAGCTATAAGGCTTCTCTCCTGTGTGTATGCGCTGGTGTGTAATTAGGGATCCTGAATGATTGAAGCTCTTCCCACACTGATCACAGCTATAAGGCTTCTCTCCTGTGTGTATGCGCTGGTGTGTAGTCAGGTGTCCTGAATGATTGAAGCTCTTCCCACACTGATCACAGCTGTAAGGCTTCTGTCCTGTGTGTATGTGCTGGTGTGCAGTCAGATCTCCTGACATCCTGAAGCTCTTCCCACACTGATCACAGCTATAAGGCTTCTGTCCTGTGTGTATGTGCTGGTGTGCAGTCAGATCTCCTGACATCCTGAAGCTCTTCCCACAATGATAACAGCTATAAGGCTTCTCTCCAGTGTGTATGCGCTGGTGTGTAGTCAGTGCTCCTGATTGATTGAAGCCCTTCCCACACCAATCACAGCTATAAGGCTTCTCTCCTGTGTGTATGCGCTGGTGTGTAGTCAGGTGTCCTGATTGATTGAAGCTCTTCCCACACTGATCACAGCTGTAAGGCTTCTCTCCAGTGTGAATCCGCTGGTGAATTATCAATTCTGTCTGTTTAGCAAAACTCTTCCCACAGTCAGAACAGCGGTGGTGTGATTTCTTCCCTGTAAGTTTCTGCTGGTGTTTACTAAGATGTTCTGATCTGGAGAGACTCTTCTGGAGAGACGTCTTGTCAGCATCATGTTGATGTTGAGGCTCCCCAGATGATAAGCCCCTCCCACTGAGAGAGCAACGGTTAGGGCTGTCCGCTGTGAAACAAAGTGAATGAATAGCAGGTTAACCAATGGGACTTTTGATAAATGCATTAAATTGAGTGCGACCATGTTATTTGTTATTTGATTAGCATATTTGATTCTGAAATTGACATGAAATTATGTGAAAACTATTTCTAAGATTCATACTTTCAGTTTCCCTAACTCACTGCTGTCATGACTTTCCCTCCCGGTTGATGATCAGAGAGAATTTGCCGCCAAAACGCCAACATCCAAAAGTGGATAATGAAACAATATTTCTCCCATAAAGAATGTGGGAAATGGTTGGTGGGGATTCAAACAATTATCATGTCAACAGTTGTTTTGCGTATAACTAAATACAGTTGAAGTCTGAAGTTTACATACACCTTACCCAAACACATTTAAACTCTGTTTTTCACAATTCCTGACATTTAATCCAAGTAAAAATTCCCTGTCTTAGATCAGTTAGGATCACCACTTTATTTTAAGAATGTGAAATGTCAGAATAATAGTAGAGAGAATGACTTATTTCAGCTTTAATTTCTTTCATCACATTGTCAGTTGGTCAGAAGTATACATACACTCAATTCGTATTTGGTAGCATTGCCTTTAAATTGTTTAACATTTTGGGTAGCCTTCCACAAGCTTCCCACAACAAGTTGGGTGAACTCAGATTTGTAGTCCTCCTTGCTCACACATGCTTTTTCCTAGTTCTGCCCACAAATGTTCAATAAGATTGAGGTCAGGGCTTTGTGTTGGCCACTCCAATACTTTGACTTTGTTGTCCTTAAGCCATTTTGACAAAACTTTGGAAGTATGCTTGGGGTCATTGTCCATTTGGAAGACCCATTTCCGACCAAGCTTTAACTTAACTGATGTCTTGCTTCAATATATCCACATCATTTTCCTTTCTCATGATGCCATCAATTTTGTGAAGTGCACCAGTCCCTCCTGCAGCAAAGCACCCCATAACAATATGCTGCCAACCGCCGAGCTTCACAATTGGGATGGTGTTCTTCGGCTTGCAAGCATCCCCCTTTTTTACTGCAAACATAAGATGGTCATCATGGCCAAACAGTTCTATTTTTGTTTCCTCAGACCAGAGGACATTTCTCCAAAAAGTACAACCTTTGTCCCCAGAGTCTGGATTTTTTTATGCTGTTTTGCAGCAGTGGCTTCTTCCTTGCTGAGCGGTTATGTTGATATAGGACTCGTTTCACTGTGGATATAGATACTTGGTACCTGTTTCCTCCAGCATCTTCACAAGGTCCTTTGCTGTTGTTCTGAGATTTATTTGCACTTTTCGCTCCAAAGTACGTTCATCTCTAGGAGACAGAATGTGTCCTTCCTCAGCGGTATGACAGCTGCATGGTGCCATGGTGTTTATACTTACATACTATTGTTTGTACAGATGAACGTGGTACCTTCAGACGTTTGGAAATTGCTCCCAAGGATGAACCAGACTCGTGGAGGTCTACAATTTTCTTTGAGATCTTGACGGATTTCTTTTCCCCCCCGATGACGTCAAGCAAAGAGGCACTGAGTTTGAAAGTAGGCCTTGAAATACATCCACAGGTACACCTCCAATTTACTCAAATAATGTCAATTAGACTATCAGAAGCTTCTAAAGCCACGACATCATTTTCTGGAATTTTCCAAGCTGTTTAAAGGCACAGTCAACTTAGTGTATGTAAACCTGTGGCCCATCGGAATTCAAATCAAATCCAATTTTATTTGTCACATACACATGGTTAGCAGATGTTAATGCGAGTGTAGCGAAATGCTTGTGCTTCTAGTTCCGACAATGCAGTAATAACCTACAAGTAATCTAACTAACAATTCCAAAACTACTGTCTTATACACAAGTGTTAGGGGATAAAGAATATGTACATAAAGATATATGAATGAGTGATGGTACAGAGCGGCATAGGCAAGATACAGTAGATGGTATCAAGTACAGTATATACATATGAGATGAGTATGTAAACAAAGTGGCATAGTTAGTGGCTAGTGATACATGTATTACATAAAGATGCAGTAGATGATATAGAGTACAGTATATACATGTACATATGAGATGAATAATGTAGGGTATGTAAACATTATATTAGGTAGCATGGTTTAAAGTGGCTAGTGATATATTTTACATAATTTCCCATCAATTCCCATTATTAAAGTGGCGGGAGTTGAGTCAGTGTGTTGGCAGCAGCCACTCAATGTTAGTGGTGGCTGTTTAACAGTCTGATTGCCTTGAAATAGAAGCTGTTTTTCAGTCTCTCGGTCCCAGCTTTGATGCACCTGTACAGACCTCGCCTTCTGAATGACAGCGGGGTGAACAGGCAGTGGTTCGGGTGGTTGTTGTCCTTGATGATCTTTATGGCCTTCCTGTAACATCGGGTGGTGTAGGTGTCCTGGAGGGCAGGTAGTTTGCCCCCGGTGATGCGTTGTGCAGACCTCACTACCCTCTGGAGAGCCTTACGGTTGTGGGCGGAGCAGTTGCCGTACCAGGCGGTGATACAGCCCGCCAGGATGCTCTCGATTGTGCATCTGTAGAAGTTTGTGAGCGCTTTTGGTGACAAGCTGAATTTCTTCAGCCTCCTGAGGTTGAAGAGGCGCTGCTGCGCCTTCTTCACGATGCTGTCTGTGTGGGTGGACCAATTCAGTTTGTCTGTGATGTGTATGCCGAGGAACTTAACTTGCTACCTTCTCTACTACTGTTCCATCGATGTGGATAGGGGGGTGTTCCCTCTGCTGTTTCCTGAAGTCCACAATCATCTCCTTAGTTTTGTTGATGTTGAGTGTGAGGTTATTTTCCTGACACCACACACCGAGGGCCCTCACCTCCTCCCTGTAGGCCATCTCGTTGTTGTTGGTAATCAAGCCTACCACTGTTGTGTCGTCCGCAAACTTGATGAACTTGACCATTTATGTGCATGTGACGCGAGCAGTGTGGTCAGCATGTTACTTTATTTGGCACATAGGCACTTGGTATAGTAATATTTTAATTCAATGTTTTGAAATAGAAGAAAATACATGTATTTAGATGTACATGACAGAATGTTAAAATTAGGTGAAAAATATTTTTGGACCAAGGTACACTTAAATATCGGTGGAATGACCGATATTTTCATCAATATATAATTATTAAATGAATGACTAAAGTTCATAAAGATGGCAGGATTCTGATATGACGTCATTGTTTTAGCACTATCCACTGAGTTCTGAAACTACGGTGAGCGACATTGTTCAATGTTCCAATAAATCAACACAATCTACTTTTTGGGTTTTTCAAATTGCCGACATCTTGAAGCTAAAATTGGGATCATGTTTACTGTACTAATGACCATACCAACAGTAAAGGACAGCAAAGTAGAATACAGTGAACTCAGCAAAAGGAATAATTTGTGGTAAGTAATGCAGGCAGCCATCTTTATGCACTTCAGCTATCGTTTCAGAAGCACTGTAGTCTAATCTACACACCATGGTTCTTACTTAATGAAATCACATCTCCCTCTTCCTTCTCTTCTTCTTCTCTCTCAGTTCCACTCTGCCCCGGTGTTTTCCTGCAGTCAACCAGACCCAGCAGTAAAGCGGTCCCGGGAGACGTTTGACCTGGGGACTCCAGGAAGGTGGAGGGGAACGGAGTAGCTTTGTCCTGTTGGACACAAGAAATATTAATCATAGTTAATTATTAAACTAAATATTTGATTAATTTAGTCTACAACTCTGATTGATTTGGGTGTATCCCTAGAATAACTCCTTTTCCTCAAATGTTCAATCGTTCACTACTTCCCACCACTGGGGTGGCAGGGTAGCCTAGTGGTTAGAGTGTTGGACTAGTAACCGAAAGGTTGCAAGTTCGAATCCCCGAGCTGACAAGGTACAAATCTGTCATTCTGCCCCTGAACAGGCAGTTAACCCACTGTTCCTAGGCCATCATTGAAAATAAGAATTTGTTCTTAACTGACTTGCCTAGTAAAATAAAATAAAAATAGTATTGGGTTGGTGGAGGCATGGGCTAGTTTATTATACCAGTCATTTCCTTTTGAAACAAAGAGGAAGAGGCGACTTGTGGCTTATTTGATTGAATATACGTTTCATAATGTTGTGATGAGTGTACTGATAAAAGAAGGACAGACTGGACCAGCCTTTGTTGAACAGGAAAGTGAGTTGGCTGTCAGGAGACGTATTACAGACCACCTGGCTGTGTACATGGCAGAGCTGATGACCGTACTGCAGTGGGCAGAAGAAGTCAAACCAGACAGTGTAGTTATATGTTCTGACTCATGTGCTGCATTGATGAGTCTACAATCATTTAGCTCACATAGCAGACAAGGAGCACTACATGAGGGAATTAAAATTCATGCCCGGCTGAGACAGATGGGTGTCCACATAAGCTTTGCTCGGGTCCCAGCCCATGTGGGGGTGGAAGGGAATGAGGAAGTAGATGTGCTAGTTAAACACATCCTTAGGAGACAGGAAGTGGAGGTGCCAATGAGCAAGTCAGAGGCTGAGGGAATGATATGGGCAGTGGTGGTGCAGAGATGGCAGGAGCAGTGGAACAGTGACACTAAGGGCAGGCCTCTATTCACTGTGGTGGTGCAGAGATGGCAGGAGCAGTGGAACAGTGACACTAAGGACAGGCCTCTATTCACTGTGGTGGTGCAGAGATGGCAGGAGCAGTGGAACAGTGACACTAAGGACAGGCCTCTATTCATTGTGGTGGTGCAGAGATGGCAGGAGCAGTGGAACAGTGACACTAAGGACAGGCCTCTATTCACTGTGGTGGTGCAGAGATGGCAGGAGCAGTGGAACAGTGACACTAAGGACAGGCCTCTATTCATTGTGGTGGTGCAGAGATGGCAGGAGCAGTGGAACAGTGACACTAAGGACAGGCCTCTATTCACTGTGGTGGTGCAGAGATGGCAGGAGCAGTGGAACAGTGACACTAGAGATGGACAGGCCTCTATTCACTGTGGTGGTGCAGAGATGGCAGGAGCAGTGGAACAGTGACACTAAGGACAGGCCTCTATTCACTGTGGTGGTGCAGAGATGGCAGGAGCAGTGGAACAGTGACACTAAGGACAGGCCTCTATTCATTGTGGTGGTGCAGAGATGGCAGGAGCAGTGGAACAGTGACACTAAGGGCAGGCCTCTATTCATTGTTTATATTTGAGTCATTTAGCAGAAACTCTTATCTAGAGCGACTTACAGGAGCAATTAGGGTTAAGTTGCTCAAAGGCACATTGACAGATTTTTCACCTAGTCGGCTCAGGTTACTGGCCCAACGCTCTAAACCACTAGGCTACCTGCCACCCCTATTCCAGGTACAGAGTAAAGACACAGCCAGCTGAATAAGTGATGAAATGTGATAGGAAATCATTCAACACGAAGATGTGATTACTGCCAGGAAACAGAGACAGTGGAGTTATGTACTGATACAGTGTGGGCAGTATGATAGGGAAACAGAGACAGTGGAGAATGTACTGATACAGTGTGGGCAGTATGATAGGGAAACAGAGACAGTGGAGAATGTACTGATACAGTGTGGGCAGTATGATGGGGAAACAGAGACAGTGGAGAATGTACTGATACAGTGTGGGCAGTATGATAGGGAAACAGAGACAGTGGAGAATGTACTGATACAGTGTGGGCAGTATGATGGGAAACAGAGACAGTGGAGAATGTACTGATACAGTGTGGGCAGTATGATAGGGAAACAGAGACAGTGGAGAATGTACTGATACAGTGTGGGCAGTATGATGGGGAAACAGAGACAGTGGAGAATGTACTGATGCAGTATGATAGGGAAACAGAGACAGTGGAGAATGTACTGATGCAGTATGATGGGGAAACAGAGACAGTGGAGAATGTACTGATACAGTGTGGGCAGTATGATGGGGAAACAGAGCCAGTGGAGAATGTACTGATACAATGTGGGCAGTATGATAGGGAAACAGAGACAGTGGAGAATGTACTGATACAGTGTGGGCAGTATGATAGGGAAACAGAGACAGTGGAGAATGTACTGATGCAGTATGATAGGGAAACAGAGACAGTGGAGAATGTACTGATACAGTGTGGGCAGTATGATAGGGAAACAGAGCCAGTGGAGAATGTACTGATACAGTGTGGGCAGTATGATAGGGAAACAGAGACAGTGGAGAATGTACTGATGCAGTATGATAGGGAAAGAGAGACTGATCTAGTACGAGGGAGAACGGGATACAGGAATTGAGTTTGATAAGCATACTGAGTAGAACATCATTCGATACAGTCTCAAATATTTGTATTTTTTAAGAGAAACGGGGCTGGCAGATGCAGATAGGATTTAGTTCCTTGATCCCTGTCGCTGGCACACAATACAATAGGTGGCCTAATGCACCATAACGTTGGATGCCAACAGCCGATAAACCCCACAGAAGAAGATGTCTTTTCATCGTAGAGTGAGTATCTGGTCATATAATGGATCATCAAACTTTCAAATCAGTGGAGGTGAACAAGTGGACACTTGTTCCGGAGGAAGGAGAGATAATTAAGTAATAGACACTGATTCCTAAACATGATAAAGTAGTAGGTTACTTTGCAGAAGGAAAACAAATTCCAACAAGTTTTACCGTCGTTTTTGTCCAACCATTAACACAGTCCACAGGGATGTGGTGGATCACAGATTATGAATACTAGGCCTAGACATTTTATATGGCACATCTGGCCTATACTGTTAAAAGGAAATAGACTTACCGGATCCATTGTGGAAACTATGCATTTCTTCGCTTGTCTTATTTTCTAATTGTGTTGGCTACAGTAGTACAGTTACTTTGTTTTAAGTGTTCCGGGAGTCGACATTTCCTTCCGCAGGAAGGGCACTCTGAGTCCTTAACGAAACACGAAACATGGCGACAATGTATCTTGCTTCGGATCTGAAACCAGTAGTAAACAAAAACATCAATGCCAGTTCAACTTAAAACACATCTGCCACAATAACATTGTCGCCGAGGATGGCTAACTAACGTTAGTGTTTGATTCAGATCATCCGTTTGGTCATCAAACAGCCTAGCTAGGTAGCGAAATGTTAACTAGACTCGGGAGTTCGTGTGGGACATATGTGCTTCAGGAGCCTGTGGGTTTGATATTATTCCACCATGGACAACAACAACTGGCTACTAGTTCGTTTTCTGACAAATGTTCAACTCAGCTAGTTTATCCACTGACCATCGCATTTAAAAGAACAACAGGCTGGCTAGTTAGTATTCTGGCTCACACTGGCCATGCAGTAGCAAAATACACAGCTATCTCGATTTAATAGTTCCTAGTAGAGATATTTAAAGAAATTAGATTATAGGAACCCCGTTAATGAATGGAGGAACGTATATCGCCTCACCAGCAGACGGTCGACCAATCTTGTTCACGGTGTCATGCTGGGTCACAAGGTTGCTAAACGAATCGTCACTCAATCCCTTCTCATAGTCAGGGAATGAGTCGAGAAACCTGCATATTTTCCTCCGCAGTAAATAATGTCACGATTCCAAATCTATACGATATTACAGAGAACAAGTAAATTATCTCACAAACAGGAAAATATTTGTAAAGACAAAATTGTTCTGCTTTTTCTTCTTCAGTTGACTTTATTGGTGTGTGTCAACCAATATTTTGCATTATCGCCCCCAACTGGACTATTGAATAAATCCATTACACTTTAGGGCCGCCTTGTTTACAGTATGGGTCGCGACCCGGACCTGTTAATGGTGGGTCGCGGCGTGTCAGTGTATATTTATAATTGTTTCATTAACTACTGTTATTGATTTGGCCAAGTGCATCTGTGCTTTCTGCTTAATTGAGCAGCGGTCTCTGCTCAGTTTGGCAGCTGCGCGAGTGAGAGATGCCTATGTGCTTCCGGGTTTACCGGATCTCTTTTTCTGCAGTTTTCTTGAAGATCACTCCGCGACACGCACGACGCAGCGTCGTCGTTCAGGCAGCAGATGAAGCGCTGTCAGCCACTGACTTGTCATTCCCACTCGCCGTCGTCATCATCAAATGGACTCATGCTCGCCGTAGGTTCTGACTGAGCTCAATTGTCATGAAACGCATATACAGCGATGAGGTTCTCTCTCTTTCATACAAATTTATAACGAGGAGCGCCCACAATATGTTTTGTGTGTGGAAGTGCTTAGCAATGAGACTCGCATAACGAACAAATTATTAAAACGACACGTCCTGACCAAACATCCACAGCATGATGGTAAACCCAGTGAGTTATTTCAGAACAGGGTAGAAGGCTTCAGGAACTCTCATAGTAGTAGATGTGAGTTTCTCTTTCAAACAATCCCCTGGCCTTGTACACGGCTAATAGCTCACATTCGCCAAAACAAGATAGCTACTGATACTGCAACCCTAAATAACAGTACAGACGAAGATGAAAAATGATTTTTGTTTTGTTGAAAACTAGTCTAGGTTGGAACTGTTGCTGTTAAAATACAATAATAATTGTTATTCTTAACTGGAATAAACTGATTGAAGCAAGATGCTTTTTGAGGCAAACACACACAGTTCTGGGTTGTTCATGTACAGTAGGAAGCGGTCTCCTGCCTGACTGAGAAAGCAGTAGATGTTCTGGTCCAGTTTGGCACCACATACCTATGTGAGTCAGGGTTCTCAACTCTGACACTTATAAAACATGTACAGAAACAGTTTCAAGGCTGAGCTTGACCTCAGTGTTGCACTGTCAAAAACAGAGCCCAGAATAGACCTGCTCTCATTAGGACTGTGTGGGGGTTTTCTGGTCTACAGATGTGATCAGTCACTTTATTCCAGGTCAGAATAAAAACATATGTATTGTATTTTAACAGCAACAGTTCCAACCTAGACTTTCTTTCAACAATAATTTCTACAGTATATATACAGTAGGCCTGATAACTTTAATTTCTACAATAAGATGCACAGTAGGCCTGATAAATTTAATTTCTACAGTAAGATGTACAGTAGGCCTGATAACTTTAATTTCTACAGTAAGATGTACAGTAGGTCTGATCATTTTAATTTCTACAGTAAGATGTACAGTAGGCCTGATAACTTTAATTTCTACAATAAGATGCACAGTAGGCCTGATAACTTTAATTTCTACAGTAAGATGTACAGTAGGCCTGATCATTTAAATTTCTACAGTAAGATATACAGTAGGTCTGATCATTTAAATTTCTACAGTAATGTGTACAGTAGGTCTGATCATTTTAATTTCTACAGTAAGATGTACAGTAGGCCTGATCATTTTAATTTCTACAGTAATATGTACAGTGTGTGTGTGTTCTGTTATTCATCTGTGTGATGTGATCAATCCGTTTATTCCAGTTCAGAATGAAAATGACTGATTGTATTTTAACAGCAACAGTTCCAACCTAGACAGATATGTAAGTGTTTTTAATGGAGGAAAATAAACTAATACATATTTATATGGATATTTAATTATTATTTGTTTTTGTCTATATTGCATTTGTTTTAGGCATAAGAGCAATGAAATGTACGATATTTATGTATAGTTGCCTATTTTCCTGAGCTTAGGTCCCAGGAAAACACAGAATATCTCATTTGGGTCCCAGGCTGAAAAAGTTTAAGAAGCCCTGCTTTAGGGACAGGCAGAAATGTATGCACTTACTCTATTTCCTTTAAGAAATGGGGGAGGGTCATGCTTTTTCCATTTCAGTCAGAGAGAGGGTTTAGTGTTTTATATTTAGTCCAGGGGAAGGTCATATCATTTGTAATGGATTAAATGTCAGTATTTGTCACCATTTTGGAATGTACATATTGCATTCCCATCTAACTTCTGTGCACAACCCTGCTCTCTCTCTCTCTCTTCTTTATCTCTCTCGCTCCCTCAATTTCAATTTAAGGTGCTTTATTGGCATGAGAAACATATGTTTACATTGCCAAAGCAAGTCAAATAGATAATAAACTAAAGGAAAATGAACAATAAAAAATTAACAGTAAACATTACACTCATAAAAGGTCAAATTGAATGAAGACATTTCAAAAGTCATATTATGTCTATATACAGTTTTGTTATGATGTGCAAATAGTTAAAGTACAAAAAAGAAAAAAGAAATAAACATAAATATAGGTTGTATTTACAATGGTGCTTGTTCTTCATTGCTGCTGTTATGCTGGTGAATGAGGACCCAAAAGCGACTTAACGAAAACTGAGTCTTTATTCCAGTATATGACAAAAGTAATAATCCTGGAAAAATCAAGAAGAAAATAAAACAGGAAAAAACTTAAATCCACTCGTAGTAACGAGGACAGACTGGAGACTCGACCATTGACTGCAGGTTGCTTCGGGAAGGCACCGACCGTAGCAGACTAAGACACCTGCTTACACGCAGCATCTGAAGGAGACAAAACACGACAGGGCGAGACAAGGACACAGAACAGCGCACATCATACAAGGATCCGACAAGGACAGAAGCGGAAAACAAGGGGAGAAATAGGGCTCTAATCAGAGGGCAAAATAGGGGACAGGTGTGAAAAGAGTAAATGAGTGAGTTAGGAGAATGAGGAACAGCTGGGAGCAGGAACGGAACGATAGAGAGAAGAGAGAGAGGGAGGGGGAGAGAGAGGGATAGAAAAAGGGAACGAACCTAATAAGACCAGCAGGGGGAAACGAACAGAAGGGAAAGCACAAGGACAAGACAATATATGACAAAACATGACAGTACCCCCCCACTCACCGAGCGCCTCCTGGCACACTCGAGGAGGAACACTGGCGGCAACGGAGGAAATCATAGATCACAAACGGTCCAGCACGTCCCGAGAAAGAACCCAACTCCTCTCCTCAGGACCGTAACGGAAGACGAAGAAGAGGGAATCTAGGGCTACTACTCTAAAAAAAATGAGACACGGGTAGAGAACTGTAAGCTTTAGAGCAAACAGGACCAAACAGGCCAGGAGAGTAACAACTAGGGACAGACTGAGACACAGCAAGGCTAAGACCAGGAACAGGAGAGAGGCGGTGGCTGTGGACAGACTGAGACACAGCAAGTGCAGGAGCAGGACCAGGAGAGATGCGGTGGCAGGGAACAGACTGAGACACCGCAAGGGCAGGAGAGATGCGGTGGCTGGGGACAGACTGAGACCCAGCAAGACCAGGAGCAGAAGCAGAAAAAAAGTTACCAGACTTATTCTGCGCGCAGTCCGAACAAGCAGCCACAAAACGGCGCGTGTCACGCTCCTGAGTAGGCCACCAAAACCGCTGGCGAATAGAAGCAAGCGTTAACGCCGGGGTGGCCAGCTAACTTGGCAGAGTGCGCCCACTGAAGAACAGCCAGACGAGTAGAGACAGGAACGAAAAGAAGGTTACTAGGACAAGCGCGCGGCGACGGAGTGTGAGTGAGTGCTTGCTTAACCTGTCTCTCAATTCCCCAGACAGTCAACCCGACAACACGCCCATCAGGAAGGATCCCCTCGGGATCGGTAGAAGCCACAGAAGAACTAAAGAGACGGGATAAAGCATGAGGCTTGGTGTTCTTAGTACCCAGGCAATAAGAAATAACGAACTCGAAACGAGCGAAAAACAACGCCCAACGATCATGACGCGCATTCAGTCGTTTGGCAGAACGGATGTACTCAAGATTCCTTTGGTCAGTCCAAACGACAAAAGGAACGGTCGCCCCCTCCAACCACTGTCGCCATTCGCCTAGGGCTAAACGGATGGCGAGCAGTTCGCGGTTAGCCACATCATAGTTACGTTCCGACGGCGACAGGCGATGAGAAAAATACGCGCAAGGGTGGACCCCATCGTCAGTATCGGAGCGCTGGGACAGAATGGCTCCCACGCCCACCCCCGACGCGTCAACCTCGACAATGAACTGTTTAGTGACGTCAGGTGCAACAAGGATAGGAGCGGATGCAAAACGCTTCTTGAGGAGATCAGAACAACAATCATATGACCGGTGAGGAGGAAGGGAGTTGGTTCTGGACCGACTGAAGACCGTGCGCAGATCATGATATTCCTCCGGCACTCCTGTCAAATCACCAGGTTCCTCCTGTGAAGAGGGAGCAGAAGAAACAGGAGGAATAGCATACATTAAACACTTCACATGACAAGAAACGTTCCAGGAAAGGATAGAATTACTAGACCAATCAAAAGAAGGATTATGACACACTAGCCAGGGATGACCCAAAACAACAGGTGTAAAAGGTGAACAAAAAATCAAAAAAGAAATGGTCTCACTATGGTTACCAGATACTGTGAGGGTTAAAGGTAGTGTTTCACATAATATACTGGGGAGAGGACTACCATCCAAGGCGAACATGACCGTGGGCTCCCCTAACTGTCTGAGAGGATTGTCATGTTCTCGAGCCCAGGCTTCGTCCATAAAACAGCCCTCCGCCCCAGAGTCTATTAATGCACTGCAGGAAGCTGCCGATCCAGTCCAGCGTAGATGGACCGGCAAGGTAGTACAGGTACTTGACGGAGAGGACAGTCTAGTAGCGCTTATCAGTCGCCCTCCGCTTACTGATGAGCTCTGGCCTTTAACTGGACATGAAATGACAAAATGACCAGCGGAACCGCAATAGAGACAGAGGCGGTTGGTGATTCTCCGTTCCCTCTCCTTAGTCGAAATGCGAATACCCCCCAGCTGCATGGGCTCAACACCTGAGTCAGTGGGGAAAGATGGTAGTGTCGGAGAGAGGGGGACACAGTTAACGCGAGCTCTCTTCTATGAGCTCGGTGACGAAGATCTACCCGTCGTTCAATGCGAATAGCGAGTTCAATCAAAGAATCCACGCTGGATGGAACCTCCCGAGAGAGAATCTCATCCTTAACCTTAGCGTGGAGTCCCTCCAGAAAACGAGCGAGCAACGCCTGCTCGTTCCAGTTACTGGAGGCAGCAAGAGTGCGAAACTCTATAGAGTAATCCGTTATGGATCGATTACCTTGACATAGGGAAGACAGGGACCAGGAAGCTTCTTTCCCAAAAACAGAACGATCAAAAACCCTTATCATCTCCTCTTTAAAGTTCAGATAATCGTTAGTACACTCAGCGCTTGCCTCCCAGATAGCTGTGCCCCACTGCCGAGCCCGACCAGTAAGGAGTGATATGACGTAGGCAATCCGAGCTCTCTCTCTGAGTATGTGTTGGGTTGGAGAGAGAACACAATATCACACTGGGTGAGAAAGGAACGGCACTCAGTGGGCTGCCCAGAATAACATGGTGGGTTATTAACCCTAGGTTCCGGAGACTCGGAAGACCCGGAAGTAGCTGGTGGCACGAGACGAAGACTCTGATACTGTCCTGAGAGGTCGGAGACCTGAGCGGCCAGGGTCTCAACGGCATGCCGAGCAGCAGACAATTCCTGCTCGTGTCTGCCGAGCATCGCTCCCTGGAACTCGAGAGTAGAGTAGAGAGAATCCATAGTCGCTGGGTCCATTCTTGGTCGGATCCTTCTGTTATGCTGGTGAATGAGGACCCAAAAGCGACTTAACGAAAACTGAGTCTTTATTCCAGTATATGACAAAAGTAATAATCCTGGAAAAATCAAGAAGAAAATAAAACAGGAAAAACTTAAATCCACTCGTAGTAACGAGGACAGACTGGAGACTCGACCATTGACTGCAGGTTGCTTCGGGAAGGCACCGACCGTAGCAGACTAAGACACCTGCTTACACGCAGCATCTGAAGGAGACAAAACACGACAGGGCGAGACAAGGACACAGAACAGCGTACATCATACAAGGATCCGACAAGGACAGAAGCGGAAAACAAGGGGAGAAATAGGGCTCTAATCAGAGGGCAAAATAGGGGACAGGTGTGAAAAGAGTAAATGAGTGAGTTAGGAGAATGAGGAACAGCTGGGAGCAGGAACAGAACGATAGAGAGAAGAGAGAGAGGGAGGGGGAGAGAGAGGGATAGAAAAAGGGAACGAACCTAATAAGACCAGCAGGGGGAAACGAACAGAAGGGAAAGCACAAGGACAAGACAATATATGACAAAACATGACAGCTGCTGCGATTGCACACACTGTGGTATTTCACCTAATAGATATGTGAGTTTATCAAAATCGTATTTGTTTTCTAATTCTTTGTGGGTCTGTTTAATCTAAGGGAAATATGTGTCTCTAATATGGTCATACATTTGGCAGGAAGTTAGCAAGTGCAGCTCAGTTTCCACCTTATTTTGTGGGCAGTGTGCACATAGCCTGTCTTCTCTTGAGAGCCATGGCAACCAATCATTACGCACACCAGGCAACCAATCATTACGCACACCAGGCAACCTTCATTATGCACACCAGGCAACCTTCATTACAAACACCAGGCAACCTTCATTACAAACACCAGGCAACCTTCATTACGCACACCAGGCAACCTTCATTACAAACACCAGGCAACCTTCATTATGCACACCAGGCAACCAATCATTACGCACACCAGGCAACCAATCATTACGCACACCAGGCAACCAATCATTATGCACACCAGGCAACCTTCATTACAAACACCAGGCAACCTTCATTACAAACACCAGGCAACCTTCATTACAAACACCAGGCAACCTTCATTACAAACACCAGGCAACCTTCATTATGCACACCAGGCAACCAATCATTACGTACACCAGGCAACCTTCATTATGCACACCAGGCAACCTTCATTACGCACACCAGGCAACCTTCATTACAAACACCAGGCAACCTTCATTACGCACACCAGGCAACCTTCATTACAAACACCAGGCAACCTTCATTATGCACACCAGGCAACCTTCATTACAAACACCAGGCAACCTTCATTACGCACACCAGGCAACCTTCATTACAAACACCAGGCAACCTTCATTACGCACACCAGGCAACCAATCATTACAAACACCAGGCAACCTTCATTACGCACACCAGGCAACCTTCATTACGCACACCAGGCAACCTTCATTATGCACACCAGGCAACCTTCATTATGCACATCAGGCAACCTTCATTATGCACATCAGGCAACCTTCATTATGCACACCAGGCAACCTTCATTACAAACACCAGGCAACCTTCATTATGCACATCAGGCAACCTTCATTACGCACACGTCCGCCTCATCATTAGGGACACCTGGACTTAATCACTTCCCTGATTACTTCTCCCTTATTTAGCCCTCTGTTGTCATCAGTGCTTAGGTGTTATTGTTATTTCCTCTCACGTTCAGTACGCTCTCTGTGTTTGTGCTTTTGTATTTGTTCAGTATTAAAACTCACCTTCTGCACCTGCTTTCTGACTCCTGCCGTATATGTTATAACGATTAGCAGCAAGCAGCAGCAGCAGACTGTCTACACTGAGAGCGGGTTCCTTCGTGCTCCTGTCATTGGCGGTTGCAGTAAAAAAATATACATATATTCATATATATATTTATATATGTATATATACAGTACCAGTCAAAAGTTTACATACCTACTCATTCAAGGGTTTTTCTTTGTTTTTACTATTTTCTACATTGTAGAATAATAGTGAAGACATCAAAACTATGAAACAACACATGGAATCATATAGTAACCAACAAAGTGTTAAACAAATCAGAACATATTTTACATTTGAGATTGTTCCACCCTTTGCCTTGATGACTGCTTTTCACACTCTTGGCATTCTCTCAACCAGCTTTAGTCACCTGGAATGCATTTCAATTAACATGTGTGCCTTCCTAAAATGTTATTTGTGTAATTTCATTCCTTCTTAATGCATTTGAGCCAATCAGTTGTGTTGTGACAAGGTAGGTGTGGTATACAGAAGATAGCCCTATTTGGTAAAAGACCAAGTCCAAATTTTGGAAAGAACAGCTCAAATAAGCAAAAGAAAACGACAGTCCATCATTACTTTAAGACATGTCAATACGGAAAATGTCAAGAACTTTGAATGCTTATTCAAGTGCAGTCGCAAAAACCGTCAATCGCTATGCAGGAACTGTCTCTCATGAGGACCATCACAGGAAGGGAAGACCCAGCGATACCTCTGCTGCAGAGGATAAGTTAATTACAGGCTGAACACACCGTTCGCATTGCGTGCGTGAGCATTGCAAAATACATTTAGAAATCTATATCATTTTATTATTGCATACCCACTGCTCGCTCGTGCCAACGAGTGTCTGCGTTGCCAAGGGCTAAAATAGAAGTCAGTTCTATTTGTGATGCAGATCGTGCTGCAAGTCCTGCCTCTCCCATCTCCTCATTGGTTTTTAGAAGCAGGTACCCACGTGCCATTTCCTTATTGCTTATACCCACGTGGGTGACTGAAAGAAGAATGAGGTCAGTGGCGGTAATGCACCTAATTTATGAAAGTTGCCAATCGCAATATAAAGTCAAGAGGACAAAAAGCCTGGAAGAAGGAGAGATGACTAGAAACGATGCGGTTGACCGTTTTGTGTGGATTAATTGACGGAGTAGAGGACCTTGTGCATTTCAGGTAAAATAACAACTCAATGTTTATATCCCAGGACAAATTAGCTAGCAACAGCAAGCTAGCTAAAGAGGACAAATTAGCTAGCAAGTGCAAACTAGCTAGCTAAATTGCTATAAATGTTTAATGCCTTTCGACCTGTCCCCAAATTAATATAATTGGATCAGAGTTTGTTTTGATATTTTTACCTGCGTATCATTATCGCCATTGGTGTGGGGGGACAAAATGAATGTATGCACGATGGTGCACAGGCGCAGCCTGTTTTGGTTCCTTGTTCTAGTTAACTGCACCTCAGATTGCAGACCAAATAAATGCTTCACAGAGTTCAAGCAACAGACACATCTCAACATACCTGTTCAGGGGAGATTGCGTGAATCCGGAATTATTGGTCAAATTGCTGCAAAGAAACCACTACTAAAAGACATCAATAATAATAAGAGACTTGCTTGGGCCAAGAAAGATGAGCAATGGACATTAGACCGGTGGAAATCTGTCCTTTTGTCTGATGAGTCCTAATTTGAGATTCTTTGTTCCAACTGACGTGTCTTTGTGAGACGCAGAGTAGGTGAACAGATGATCTCTGCATGTGTGGTTCCCACCGTGAAGCATGGAGGAGGAGGTGTGATGGTGTGGGTGTGCTTTGCTGGTGACACTGTCAGTGATTTATTTAGAATTCAAGGCACACTTAACCAGCATGGCTACCACAGTATTCTGCAGTGATACTCCATCCAATCTTGTTTGTGCATCCCATCTTGTTTGTGGAACTATCATTTGTTTTTCAACAATGACTCAAAACATGCCTCCAGAATGTGTAAGGGCTATTTGACCAAGAAGGAGAGTGATGGAGGGCTGCATCAGGTGATCTGGCCTCCACAATCACCCAACCTCAACCCAATTGAGATGGTTTGGGATGAGTTGGACTGCAGAGTGAAGGAAAAGCAGCGAACAAGTGCTCAGTACATGTGGGAACTCCTTCAAGACTGTTCGAAAAGCATTCCTCGTGAAGCTGGTTGAGAGAAGGCCAAGAATGTGCTCAGGTGTCATCAAGGGAAAGGGTGGCTACTTCGAAGAATCAAAAATATAAAATATATTTTGATTTGTTGAACACTTTTTTGGTTACTACATGATTCCAAATGTGTTATTTCATAGTTCTGATGTCTTCACTATTATTATACATTGTAGAAAATAGTACAATTAAAGAAAAATGAATGAGTAGGTGTGTCCATACTATTGACTGGCCCCTGCATTAATCCAGCCCTGATGGCATCACACAATTCTGCCAGGACCACAGCTCGTGAGAAAGAGAGTGGAATGAGTATAACTAACCTATAGCGTATGGTTCATTTTGCCCACATGGGGCCAACTCCCAGAGGACCCGGGCCACACTGGAAGAGATCCAGGACTCCAACCACAATGGAAACATTGCTGGCACACAATGTGAGGAACACGGAGGAGAGGGTGCTCCTTTGTCATTGGCAGTCAGGGCATGTCAATATCAGGCAGGAGCTGTGTCCAGTGACGGGATGCTCCACCAGGTTTAGCAGGCTGGACCGGCACATGGACTCACACACAGAGCTCAACAGAGCATAGAGGAGACAGGCTTTAGATGCAGTTAGGAGACGGCTGACGATAGAGCGGTTGGTGACGTTGAGGGCTTCGATCCCTGTCATCCTACTGGCGACCCATTTGGATATTGTGAAGGTTGCGATGCAGGACTTTTTAGATTCACCTCCTTTGGCAGAGGAAGAGGAGGACGTGGGCATCAAAGATTATTCCTGCAACTGCCAAGTACCGATCCGCATCTAGGGGAACGTCTCGCTCGTTCAACTTCCGCATCTAGTTCAACATACACTCAAGGGCTCCCCCTGGCTGGGCCATCCAGGGGCGCTATGCTGTCAGTCTTGCAAGGACGTCTCTGTGAGGGTCATGGCTAGCATTCTAGCAAACCATCATCATGGGTTTGGTTAGCTAGCTAACTTGGCTAGCTAGTGTCATCAGCAAAACTTGTACTTAGCTGAGTCGATCTCTCTCAGGTCTGTGATTTTAAGGGTGCAGACATTCTCTTTTTTCCCCACTGAACTCAGCACGACCTGCATACTCTGGCATCGACTTTGACCCAGCCTATTGGAACAGCAGCAGTGAGAGCCACCCCCCCGGCTGAGGTTCCATATTGGTATCTTCCGTTGGCAGCTCTACCCACACCGAGAACACAACATGGTACCTCTTGCCCAGCAACTTAGCACTCACTGTATCTTCAGCGCAGGTCTGGCGATGTGTGTGTTCTGGAGGGGGCTTTGGCTCCTGATTGGTGAAGGACTGAAGTGTCAGATGTGGTGGGTAGCACCCTGGAACTTCATGTGGTTCACTGAGCCAATGCTTGTTCTACTGTTACAGTCACCGCTTGAGTTCCAATATTTTCACCTGTAGTGTACACTCCTTCACTACTTCCACCAATCCAATGCTTTTAGATTTGTGGGAGGCATGGATTAGTGGGAGTTTCCACCTATATTTCTTATAACTGTAATTTCATTTGTAATCATTGAAGGGAAGTGAACAAGTGTACACTTTTGGAGGAAGGAGAGATAATTGGGACAGACTGTAGTTGTGGTGTTTTGAGTCAGGTGTAGGGAGACCACCAGTGGATTAATAGACTGTAGTTGTGGTGTTTTGAGTCAGGTGTAGGGAGACCACTAGTGGATTAATAGACTGTAGTTGTGGTGTTTTGAGTCAGGTGTAGGGAGACCACCAGTGGATTAATAGATTGTAGTTGTGGTGTTTTGAGTCAGGTGTAGGGAGACCACTATTAATAGACTGGATTAGTCATAGAGACCACCAGTGGATTAATAGATTGTAGTTGTGGTGTTTTGAGTCAGGTGTAGGGAGACCACTTGGATTAATAGATTGTAGTTGTGGTGTTTTGAGGGTGATTGTAGTTGTGGTGTTTTGAGTCAGGTGTAGGGAGACCACCAGTGGATTAATAGACTGGATTAATAGTGTAGTTGTGGTGTTTTGAGTCAGGTGTAGGGAGACCACCAGTGGATTAATAGATTGTAGTTGTGGTGTTTTGAGTCAGGTGTAGGGAGACCACCAGTGGATTAATAGACTGTAGTTGTGGTGTTTTGAGTCAGGTGTAGGGAGACCACTAGTGGATTAATAGAATGTAGTTGTGGTGTTTTGAGTCAGGTGTAGTTGTGGTGTTTTTTGAGTCAGGTGTAGGGAGACCACCAGTGGATTAATAGAATGTAGTTGTGGTGTTTTGAGTCAGGTGTAGGGAGACCACCAGTGGATTAATAGATTGTAGTTGTGGTGTTTTGAGTCAGGTATAGGGAGACCACTAGTGGATTAATAGAATGTAGTTGTGGTGTTTTGAGTCAGGTGTAGGGACAACACTAGTGGATTAAAAGAAGAACTGCAGGATGAAAGCAAACCAACCAGATGAGTGACCCAGTGTGAGTCATGTGTGCAAGCACATGTATGTTTGTGTTTGAGGAACTGTGTGTGTAAGGTTAAAGCTATGATGACTCTCACACCGCTTTTTTCAAGTGTTCTGACTGAAAGTTTTGTGATGACAATTTTATTGATAGAGCTTTCGCCCATAGTTTAGGGACCCCCATTGTTCCTGTGGCTGTGCCCTTCCCCATTCCCGCATTAGATAGTCAACCGTTAGGGTCAGGGTTGATTAGGGAGGTCACCGCTCCTCTGGGCTTGGTGTCAAAGGGGGGTCACAAGAAGAGAATTAGTCTCCACCTTGCGCATTCCCCCTGAATATGCCGATTTGGCTCTCGCCTTCTCCAAAAAGAAGGCGATTCAATTACCACCCCATCGACGGGGGGATTGTGCGATAAATCTCCTGGCAGACGCTGCACTTCCCAGGAGTCACGTGTATCCCCTATCACAGGCGGAGACGGAGGCTATGGAAACACATGTCTCCGAATCACCAGGGGTACATTCGGTCCTGAACCAGTTCACTGTGAGTTACCTGCTACCGCTCATAGCCACAGCGATTAAGTCAATGCACAGGGCGCGCTTCTTCACCAAACTCTATCTCAGGAGCGCTTACAACCTGGTGCGTATCCGGGAGGGAGACGAGTGGACTACGGCTTTCAGTCCCACCTCAGGGCACTATGAGTACCTCGTCATGCGGTACGGGTTGATGAATGCGCCATCAGTCTTCCAAGCCTTTGTAGATGAGATTTTCAGGGACCTGCACGGGCTGGGTGTAGTGGTGTATATTGATGACATTTTGATATACTCCGCTACACGTGTCGAGCATGTGTCCCTGGGGGGCAGTGTGCTTGGTCACCTGTTGGAGCCTGACCTGTACGTCAAGGCTGAGAAATGCCTGTTCTTCCAACAGTCCAACTCCTTCCTAGGGTATCGCATTTCCACCTCAGGGGTGGAGATGGAGAGTGACCGCATTTCAGCCGTGCGTAATTGGCCAACTCCCACCACGGTAAAGGAGGTGCAGCGGTTCTTAGGGTTTACCAACTACTACTGGAGGTTTATCCGGAGTTTTGGTCAGGTAGCGGCTCCCATTTCCTCACTGCCCAGTACGCTTGCAGTGGTCAGCTGAGGCGGACAGGGCTTTTAGTCATCTGAGGGCTCTGTTTACCTCGGCTCCAGTGCTGGCCCATATGAATCCCTCTTTGGTGTTCATAGTAGAGGTTGACGCGTCCAAGGCTGGGTTAGGAGCCGTGCTCTCTCAGCGCTCGGGTACACCACCGAAGCTCCGCCCCTGTGCCTTCTTCTCGAAGAAGCTTAGCCCGGTGGAACGAAACTATGACGTGGGGGACCGGGAGCTGTAGGCTGTCGTCAAGGCCTTGAAGGCGTGGAGACATTGACTTGAGGGGTCTAGACACCCTTTTCTCATCTGGACTGACCACCGTAATCTGGAGTACATCCGGGCGGTGAGGAGACTGAACGCTCGCCAGGCAAGGTGGGCCATGTTTTTCACCCGTTTTGTGTTTACCCTTTCCTACAGACCAGTGTCATGATGTTGGCCACTTTGGGTATAGCAAGCCCACCCCCCTCTCCCTGCCTCCCCCTTTCCACCTTTAACTAGGTTGCTGTGGTCAGAGAGACGTCGTAAATTCCTGAGAATCTCCTCATGGACACATAGTAGAGAGAGAGTAGAATTGGAGCACAAATAAATTTCTTGGAGCACAAAGAAATTTCTTCCACCTCACAGAATTTGAGGTACGAACAAATTTCATGTTCCGGAGAAAATATTACTAGATGGCTAAAGGTTGCAGACCATGTTTTTCTCCATTAGGAGGACAAAGGTTGTAGACCATTGCTGAATCTTTTAACCATACCACGTGGTTAAACACTTAGACTATCGATACCGACAGAACAAGAACAAGTCTTTGATAGTGATTACTAGTCTGCAGCTAGGAATTCGGTATCATTGAATGCGAAGAACGGCAACCGCCGAAACATCCATTCTATAACAAATTAATGAATGTCACTTTGAACTATCCCCTCTAACCACAACCGAGAGAGAGAGAGGGAGAGAGACGGACAATTCCACAAAAGACCTTTCATCAGCGATCAAGACGACACACTGAGCGTAAATATATATATTGATTGCAATTGTTCCCGAATGAGTGAGTGTTCATGTGTAAAGGATTAGCATTTCAATTGTTATAATCATTAACTGTAGTGACTTCTTAGTCGACCCCCACTTCCCCTTTTATCTAACAAGCCGCCATGCCGGTTTAGCCACTAGGGCACATTCTCCTATCATTACATTTACCTTGTTTGTTTGTTTATGCATTTCTGTGAATTACTTAGTTAGTAATTAATAAATTATTTAAGACAATTTATGTATGGATGACTCATAGTGAAGACTGGGTTCGTGCAGATAACCAACAATTTGACGAGACTTACGTAAAGTAAATAATTAATTAATTTGACTAATTAGACTAACTAATTGATCAGATAAAATATCTGAAAAGTTATTTTAGGAAATGATAACTTTGTAATCTGAATATTTTTCCTTGGTGCCCCGACTTCCTAGTTAATTAGCTACGTGATTTAATCAGTTGATCGCGTAATAACTAATTACAGAGAATCTTTTATAAAAACTATCAGTCTTCAGTTAATGATAGTTGTCACGTTCTGACCTTAGTTCCTTAGTTTTGTCTTTGTTTTAGTTGGTCAGGTCGTGAGTTGGGGTGGGCAGTCTGTTTGTTTTTCTATGTTGGTTTTTGAGTTTGGCCTGGTATGGTTCTCAATCAGAGGCAGGTGTCGTTAGTTGTCTCTGATTGAGAATCATACTTAGGTAGCCTTTTTCCACCTGGGTTTCATGGGTGTCTATTTTCTGTTTTGTGTGTATTCACTAGACAGGACTGTTTCGTTTGTTCGTTCTTCCTAGTTATTATTTTGTTTAGTGTTCAATGTTGATTATATTATATTAAAAATCATGAACACTTACCACGCTGGACCTTGGTCCTCACCTTCTTCCACCGACGACAACCGTTACAATAGTAAAGACACGACACCAGGCTCCCAGAACGTGAAGGCAGATGCATTGTCTCGGCTGTATGACATAGAGGAGCGGTCCATGGATACCACTCCAATACTCCCTGCCTCCTGCCTGGTGACGCCGGTAGTGTGATGAGCTGGACACGGACATTGAGCAGGCGTTACGTGCAGAGCGCACTCCCGTCCAGTGTCCCGCTGGGCGTCTGTACGTCCAGTCTGCTGTTCGTGACTGGTTGATCTATTGGGGACGGAAGCTGGGTCCGTGGTTTGTGGGGCCAAAATCCCTGCTGCAGTGTGTGCAAACCTGGTCAAGAACTACAGGAAACGTATGATCTCTGTAATTGCAAACAAAGGTTTCTCTAACAAATATTAAGTTCTGCTTTTCTGATGTATCAAATACTTATGTCATGCAATAAAATGCTAATTAATTTCTTTAAAATCATACAATGTGATTTTCTGGATTTTTGTTTTAGATTCCGTCTCTCACAGTTGAAGTGTTCCTATGATAAAGATTACAGACCTCTACATGCTTTGTAAGTAGGAAAACCTGCAAAATCGGCAGTGTATCAAATACTTGTTCTCCCCACTGTAATTACATTTACAGTTCCTGGCATCATTCATTTGGCTCCTAACTGTTAGAGAGGATAGCTGTGTCTGCAGTGTCACAGTAGTTAGGGAATAGGATGCCTTTCCAGACACAGACTATGTGTAGGTTTAGTGTGGTGTATGGATGGGATGTTTAAATCACTGATTTATAGTGCATTTACTATAAGATCTCATGAATAACATTGGTTATATTGTGTTATTTAAACCTGGAATCTTTAATGCTGAAACTGTCTGTTTGAGATATGACAACAACAAAGTTACTGTAAAAAATTAACAGTTTTTATCCCCTCTGACCATAATAGAACAGTAGAATATGGACTGAACAGTTTGGCCTGTACTTTAATTTAAATAGATAGTTCAAGCTGAAATCAAAGACATTCGAATTGAGGAATTATATAGCAATTTCCAAAAGCATTTAAAAAAAAGAATTACATTAAAAGCCACAATGTCTATAACCTATGATTGGATTGAATCCCTCCCAATGTCTATAACCTATGATTGGATTGAATCCCTCCCAATGTCTATAACCTATGATTGGATTGAATCCCTCCCAATGTCTATAACCTATGATTGGATTGAATCCCTCCCAATGTCTATAACCGATGATTGGATTGAATCCCTCCCAATGTCTATAACCTATGATTGGATTGAATCCCTCCCAATGTCTATAACCTATGATTGGATTGAATCCCTCCCAATGTCTATAACCTATGATTGGATTGAATCCCTCCCAATGTCTATTGAGCAGCACTGGGGCTGTTGAATTTCACAGTAGTGTACTGGAAATCCTCGTCCTGTTTCTGGGGGAGAGACGGTGGGACGGTGGAGTCCAGAGGCACTTCCTGGTTTCTGTGTTGGATGCTTGCGTAGGTAATATCATCCTGCTCGTCTGTGATCACTCTCTGTGCTGCAATAGGGGACAAGTTCATGCCTGAGATGTTGTCATACACTGGATTAGAGTCTCTCTGATGGGGAGAGAAGACAGACAACATGAGGGGTGAAAGATATTACCACAGTCATTGAGTCCATCTGAATACAGATCACTGTAGCTCTTAGTAAACTGATTCCAGAAGACTCACCTGTCCGTTCTCTGCTGTGTCTCTTCTGTCTCTTGTGTCAGAGGTGGATTTGGAGGCCTTCTTCCTGTTTTGTGAAATAATTCATCAATTAATTGAGCAATATACACATTTTGATCGATTATACCACAGAATGTGAAAAGGGATAAATTCATCTCACTCACCTGAACCACATGAACCCAAAGAGACAGAGTATGAGAATTAGAATAACCACTATGATTCCTACAACTGCATTCTTAAAAGACTTTGGCTCCCCAAAGAATGTAACAGGAGAATGGAGATTCTTGTATCCTTTAACACTACAGTAGTAGCTGCCTGCATCCTCACTGCTGATTTGGTCTAAGTGTCATGTTTGTCATTTATTATCATGTCTTGTCCCTGTGCTCCCCATTCTGTTCGTTTCCCTCTGCTGGTCTTATTGGGTTCTTTCCCTCTTTCTATCCCTCTCTCTCCCCCTCCCCTCTCACTCTCTCGCTCTCTCTTCTCTCTATCGTTCCGTTCCTGCTCCCAGCTGTTCCTATTCCCCTAATCATCATTTAGTCTTCCCACACCTGTTCCCGATCCTTTCCCCTGATTAGAGTCCCTATTTATTCCTTTGTGTTCCGTTCCTGTCCCGTCGGTTCCTTGTTTAGTATTCACCATGCTGTGATTGCGTTTCGCCCTGTCCTGTCGTGTTTTTGCTGTGATTGTGTATCGCCCTGTCCTGTCGTGTTTTTGCCTTCATCAGATGCTGCGTGTGAGCAGGTGTCTCTGTCTACTACGGCCTGCGCCTACCCGGCTTGCGACCTGCAGTCTGTGGCCGCCTCTCCAGTTATTCCCCTCTACAGACTAGAGGATTTCTGTTATTCCCTGTTTGGACTTAAATAAACTCTGTTTCTGTTAAGTCGCTTTTGGGTCCTCTTTCACCTGCATGACAGAAGGAACCGACCAAGGAATGGACCCAGCGACTTTAGACGCTCGTTACACTGCCGTCGAGATCCAAGGAGCCATGCTCGGCAGACACGAGCAGGAATTGTCTGCTGCTCGCCATGCCGTGGAGAACCTGGCCGCTCAGGTTTCCGACCTCTCTGGACAGTTCCAGAGTCTACGTCTCGTGCCACCTGTTACTTCCTGGCCTGCCGAGCCTCCAGAACCTAGGGTTAATAACCCACCTTGCTAATCCGGGCAGCCCACTGAATGCCGCTCCTTTCTCACGCAGTGTGAGATTGTGTTCTCTCTCCAACCCAACACATACTCTAGAGAGAGAGCTCGGGTTGCTTACGTCATTTCACTCCTTACTGGCCGGGCTCGAGAATGGGGCACAGCTATCTGGGAGGCAAGGGCTGATTGCTCTAACAAATTCCAGAACTTTAAAGAGGAGATGATTCGGGTTTTTGACCGTTCAGTTTTTGGTGGGGAGGCTTCTAGGGCCCTGGCTTCCTTATGCCAAGGTGAACGGTCCATAACGGATTATTCTATTGAGTTTCGCACTCTTGCTGCCTCTAGTGAGTGGAACGAGCCGGCGCTGCTCGCTCGTTTTCTGGAGGGACTCCACGCAGTGGTTAAGGATGAGATTCTCTCCCGGGAGGTTCCTTCAGATGTGGACTCTTTGATTGCTCTCGCCATCCGCATAGAACGACGGGTAGATCTTCGTCACCGGGCTCGTGGAAGAGAGCTCGCATCAACGGTGTTTCCCTGCTCCGCATCGCAACCATCTCCCTCCTCTGGCTTTGAGACTGAGCCCATGCAGCTGGGAGGGATTCGCATCTCGAATAAGGAGAGGGAACGGAGGATCACCAACCGCCTGTGCCTCTATTGCGGAGTTGCTGGACATTTTGTTAATTCATGTCCAGTAAAAGCCAGAGCTCATCTGTAAGCGGAGGGCTACAGGTGAGCGCAACTACTCAAGTCTCTCCATCAAAGTCCTGTACTACTTTGTCGGTCCACCTACGCTGGACCGGTTCGGGTGCTACATGTAGTGCCTTGATAGACTCTGGGGCTGAGGGTTGTTTCATGGACGAAGCATGGGTTCGGAAACATGACATTCCTTTCAGAGAGTTAGAGAAGCCTACGCCCATGTTCGCCTTAGATGGTAGTCATCTTCCCAGTATCAGATTTGAGACACTACCTTTAACCCTCACAGTATCTGGTAACCACAGTGAGACTATTTCTTTTTTGATTTTCCGTTCACCGTTTACACCTGTTGTTTTGGGTCATCCCTGGCTAGTATGTCATAATCCTTCTATTAATTGGTCTAGTAATTCTATCCTATCCTGGAACGTTTCTTGTCATGTGAAGTGTTTAATGTCTGCCATCCCTCCCGTTTCTTCTGTCCCTACTTCTCAGGAGGAACCTGGCGATTTGACAGGAGTGCCGGAGGAATATCATGATCTGCGCACGGTCTTCAGTCGGTCCCGAGCCAACTCCCTTCCTCCTCACCGGTCGTATGATTGTAGTATTGATCTCCTTCCGGGGACCACTCCTCCTCGAGGTAGACTATACTCTCTGTCGGCTCCCGAACGTAAGGCTCTCGAGGATTATTTGTCTGTGTCTCTTGACGCCGGTACCATAGTGCCTTCTTCTTCTCCGGCCGGGGCGGGGTTCTTTTTTGTTAAGAAGAAGGACGGTACTCTGCGCCCCTGCGTGGATTATCGAGGGCTGAATGACATAACGGTTAAGAATCGTTATCCGCTTCCCCTTATGTCATCAGCCTTCGAGATTCTGCAGGGAGCCAGGTGCTTTACTAAGTTGGACCTTCGTAACGCTTACCATCTCGTGCGCATCAGAGAGGGGGACGAGTGGAAAACGGCGTTTAACACTCCGTTAGGGCATTTTGAGTACCGGGTTCTGCCGTTCGGTCTCGCCAATGCGCCAGCTGTTTTTCAGGCATTAGTTAATGATGTTCTGAGAGACATGCTGAACATTTTTGTTTTTGTCTATCTTGACGATATCCTGATTTTTTCTCCGTCACTCGAGATTCATGTTCAGCACGTTCGACGTGTTCTACAGCGCCTTTTAGAGAATTGTCTCTACGTAAAGGCTGAGAAGTGCTCTTTTCATGTCTCCTCCGTTACTTTTCTCGGTTCCGTTATTTCCGCTGAAGGCATTCAGATGGATTCCGCTAAGGTCCAAGCTGTCAGTGATTGGCCCGTTCCAAGGTCACGTGTCGAGTTGCAGCGCTTTTTAGGTTTCGCTAATTTCTATCGGCGTTTCATTCGTAATTTCGGTCAAGTTGCTGCCCCTCTCACAGCTCTTACTTCTGTCAAGACGTGTTTTAAGTGGTCCGGTTCCGCCCAGGGAGCTTTTGATCTTCTAAAAGAACGTTTTACGTCCGCTCCTATCCTCGTTACTCCTGACGTCACTAGACAATTCATTGTCGAGGTTGACGCTTCAGAGGTAGGCGTGGGAGCCATTCTATCCCAGCGCTTCCAGTCTGACGATAAGGTTCATCCTTGCGCTTATTTTTCTCATCGCCTGTCGCCATCTGAGCGCAACTATGATGTGGGTAACCGTGAACTGCTCGCCATCCGCTTAGCCCTAGGCGAATGGCGACAGTGGTTGGAGGGGCGACCGTTCCTTTGTCGTTTGGACAGACCATAAGAACCTTGAGTACATCCGTTCTGCCAAACGACTTAATGCCCGTCAAGCTCGTTGGGCGTTGTTTTTCGCTCGTTTCGAGTTTGTGATTTCTTACCGTCCGGGTAGCAAGAACACCAAGCCTGATGCCTTATCCCGTCTGTTTAGTTCTTCTGTGGCTTCTACTGATCCCGAGGGATTCTTCCTTATGGGCGTGTTGTCGGGTTAACAGTCTGGGGAATTGAAAGACAGGTTAAGCAAGCACTCACGCACACTGCGTCGCCGCGCGCTTGTCCTAGTAACCTCCTTTTCGTTCCTGTTTCCACTCGTCTGGCTGTTCTTCAGTGGGCTCACTCTGCCAAGTTAGCTGGTCATCCCGGTGTTCGAGGCACTCTTGCGTCTATTCGCCAGCGCTTTTGGTGGCCGACTCAGGAGCGTGACACGCGCCGTTTCGTGGCTGCTTGTTCGGACTGCGCGCAGACTAAGTCGGGTAACTCTCCTCCTGCCGGTCGTCTCAGACCGCTCCCATTCCTTCTCGACCATGGTCTCACATTGCCTTAGACTTCATTACCGGTCTGCCTTTGTCTGCGGGGAAGACTGTGATTCTGACGGTTGTCGATAGGTTCTCTAAGGCGGCACATTTCATTCCCCTCGCTAAACTTCCTTCCGCTAAGGAGACGGCACAAATCATTATTGAGAATGTATTCAGAATTCATGGCCTCCCGTTAGACGCCGTTTCAGACAGAGGCCCGCAATTCACGTCACAGTTTTGGAGGGAGTTCTGTCGTTTGATTGGTGCGTCCGTCAGTCTCTCTTCCGGGTTTCATCCCCAGTCTAACGGTCAAGCAGAGAGGGCCAATCAGACGATTGGTCGCATACTACGCAGCCTTTCTTTCAGAAACCCTGCGTCTTGGGCAGAACAGCTCCCCTGGGCAGAATACGCTCACAATTCGCTTCCTTCGTCTGCTACCGGGTTATCTCCGTTTCAGAGTAGTCTGGGTTACCAGCCTCCTCTGTTCTCATCCCAGCTTGCCGAGTCCAGCGTTCCCTCCGCTCAAGCGTTTGTCCAACGTTGTGAGCGCACCTGGAGGAGGGTGAGGTCTGCACTTTGCCGTTACAGGGCACAGACGGTGAGAGCCGCCAATAAACGCAGGATTAAGAGTCCAAGGTATTGTTGCGGCCAGAGAGTGTGGCTTTCCACTCGCAACCTTCCTCTTACGACAGCTTCTCGTAAGTTGACTCCGCGGTTCATTGGTCCGTTCCGTGTCTCCCAGGTCGTCAATCCTGTCGCTGTGCGACTGCTTCTTCCGCGACATCTTCGTCGCGTCCATCCTGTCTTCCATGTCTCCTGTGTTAAGCCCTTTCTTCGCACCCCCGTTCGTCTTCCCTCCCCCTCCCGTCCTTGTCGAGAGCGCACCTATTTACAAGGTACATAAGATCATGGACATGCGTTCTCGGGACGGGGTCACCAATACTTAGTGGATTGGGAGGGTTTACGGTCCTGAGGAGAGGAGTTGGGTTCCGTCTCGGGACGTGCTGGACCGTTCACTCATCGATGATTTCCTCCGTTGCCGCCAGGATTCCTCCTCGAGTGCGCCAGGAGGCGCTCGGTGAGTGGGGGTACTGTCATGTTTGTCATTTATTATCATGTCTTGTCCCTGTGCTCCCCATTCTGTTCGTTTCCCTCTGCTGGTCTTATTGGGTTCTTTCCCTCTTTCTATCCCTCTCTCCCCCTCCCCTCTCACTCTCTCGCTCTCTCTTCTCTCTATCGTTCCGTTCCTGCTCCCAGCTGTTCCTATTCCCCTAATCATCATTTAGTCTTCCCACACCTGTTCCCGATCCTTTCCCTGATTAGAGTCCCTATTTATTCCTTTGTGTTCCGTTCCTGTCCCGTCGGTTCCTTGTTTAGTATTCACCATGCTGTGATTGCGTTTCGCCCTGTCCTGTCGTGTTTTTGCTGTGATTGTGTATCGCCCTGTCCTGTCGTGTTTTTGCCTTCATCAGATGCTGCGTGTGAAGGTAGTTATCTTGGGTGTTTGGGTTGGTGAGAAGTTGTCCGTTCTTGTACCAGATGTAGGTGGGGTTGTCAGTTAGAATACAGGTGGTGCTACAGGTCAGTGTCACCTTCCCTTCCTCTGTACCAGGAGTCTCCTTCACCTGCAGGTCTGAAAATGGGTAAATGAAGACAAAATAGCACAATCATCATTATTTCCACCAATGAGATAATGACTTAGACTAGATGATATAATACTGTAAGGACAGTATTACCTGTGACAATCAGAGTTATTCCAGGGAAGCTGTATCCCCATTTTACCTCCGTTGTTGTAAATCTAAACTTATATTCAGCAGAGTCACTCTCTCTCAGGTCTGTGATTCTCAGGGTGGAGCCCTTGTCTGTAGTTGGTTGGTACTTCACACGACCTGCATATTCTGGGTCCTGGATTAGATCTGTAGTAACTCCAGACTCCCATTTGTTGAACCAGAATACTTCTGTGACGTTATGCCAGCTGGGATGTCTATACGTGCAGGTAATGTCCACTGTTGACCCCTTCAAGGCACAGATACTCCTCTTGGTGTAAGTCACATTCAAACAGCTCTGACCCTGAACACCTGAAACAAAATGTATCTGATCAATTCCTCAAACGATAATGAGACTATTTCAAGTGTTTAAGATGTATTGGACTGGTTAATTTAAAATGAATAAAATATAAATGTACATAACTCATGAAACATGAGACCAACACTTACATGTTGCATTTATATTGTTGTTCAGTATATTTTCTTATCAGCTGATTTAGGACTGAACAATACAACTTTAGTAATAATCTAATCAACTTTAAAACTGTAGCTGAATCCAGACTCACACACTGCAGGAGAGAGGAGATCCTCATGGCCTTTTACAGCACAGGAGTAAATGTCTGAATAGTAAATGTGGATAGGATATTGTTGGGAAATGTGCTTATCTAGACGATGTCCATTCTTGTACCAGATGTAGGTGGGGTTGGGGTTGTCACTCAGAGTACAGGTGTTGCTACAGGTCAGTGTCACCCCCTGTCCCTTCACTACGTTGGTGGGAGGCACCATCACCTGGCTTTGTTGTCCACACCTTGTTGCTGTATTTGCTGAGTTGAGGGTAAATGAAAACCGTAGATTAGCATAACTTAGTGATGTGTGACAGACAGCTGGGTAATTCCACAAAGACTGCCTTTTGCTTCCCTTTGTGTAGCAATATTGAATTTTAAAAGCCTGTTATAGTAAATGAAGTGCCCTTTAATATAGACAACATGAAGAATTCAATAAATCTGATTGCCCTCTAAGGTCAATGTCCGCGCCCCGGAAATCTAATTAGCACAATACAAAAATCCCCATAAACATCCATCTATTTAAGATAGAGAAATGTGTTTTTTTTGCATTGGATGAGTCTCAATCCACCGTATCTGACTATTTCTCACTTCTGCATCTGCTGTGAAATTTGACCGAGCTAGAGCGGTGTCTTCTCACCAAATCATCTGAAATAAACTCTGCTGTTAAGTCCGACCAGCGGTCTAGGAAGTCCAGAGGTCTCACAAGACTTGTCTGAAGGTCCCCCGTACCAGTTACACGTGAATGGAAGTATATATGGACACTGATTAGTGCCAAAAATAAGTAGTTAAATACATGTAAAAAAAAATATAGAATAATCCTGATCTCTCAGATATACAGTACCAGTCAAAGGTTTGGACACTCCTACTCATTCAAGGATTTTTCTTAATTTTTACTATTTTCTTGTCACGCCCTGACCTTAGAGAGCCTTTTTATTTCTCTATTTGGTTAGGTCGGGTGTGATTTGGGTGGGCATTCTAGTTGTTTTATTTATTTGTTGGCCGGGGATGGTTCCTAATCAGAGGCAGCTGTCTATCGTTGTCTCTGATTGGGGATCATACTTAGGTATCCCTTTTTCCACTTGTTTTTGCATAGTTGCTGTCTAGCCATGCAGAACTTTACGTTCGGTTTTGTAATTTGTTGTTTTGTCAGTCTTCAGTATTAAAAATCATGAACACTTTCCACGCTGCGCTTTGGTCTCATTCATCTAACGTAACAGAAGATCCCACCACAAACGGACCAAGCAGCATGGTCAGGAGGAGAGGACACGACAGAAACCCAAGAGGCAGCCCCAAAAAATGTTGGGGGGGAAGATGACGTGGGCGTCGGTGCTGAAGGGTGAGTCCGAGACCAAGGAGGAATTCTTGGACCGTTTGAGCGAGGAAAGGTTGGCAGTGGAGAGGGACGAAAGAGTTTGAGGGGTTGGAGTCTGGAGCAAGACAGTCGCTTTGAGGAGCGTGTGACCCTTCAGGCACACGTTGGCCTCACTGGAGGCTTTGAGGTTACACGTACTGTGTCTCCGGTACACACCCACAGCCCGGTGCGCTCTGTGCCAGCTCCACGCACCCGGTCTCCTGTGCGTTTTCCCAGCCTGGTAAGCCCTGTGCCAGCTCTACGCACCAGGCCTCCTGTGATGATCCGTGGCACTAAGCCTCCAGTGACGATCCTTGGCACTAAGCCTCCAGTGACGATCCTTGGCACGAAGCCTCCAGTGACGATCCATGGCACGAAGCCTCCAGTGACAATCCATGGCACGAAGCCTCCAGTAAAGATCCAAGGCCCGGAGTCTCCTGAGACGGTCTGCAGTCCAGAGCCTCCAGCGACGGTCAGCAGTCCAGAGCATGCAGCGACGGTCCCCGGTCCGGAGCCTCCAGCGATGGTCCCCGGTCCGGAGCATGCAGCGACGGTCCCCGGTCCGGAGCATGCAGCGACGGTCCCCGGTCCGGAGCCTCCAGCGACGGTCCCCGGTCCGGAGCATGCAGCGACGGTCTATCGTTGTCTCTGATTGGGGATCATACTTAGGTAGCCTTTTTTCCACTTGTGTTTGTGGGAACTTGTTTTTGCATAGTTTTTGCATAAAACTTGTTTTTGCATAGCTTTTGTATTTTGTTGTTTTGTCGGCGTTCAGTATTAAAAACCATGAACACTTTCCACGCTGCGCTTTGGTCTCATTCAACTAACAACGGAAGTAATATTTCTACATTGTAGAATAATAGTGAAGACATCAAAACTGTGAGAGTGTGCAATGCCGTCATCAAGGCAAAGGGTGGCTACTTTGAAGAATCTTAAATATAAACTATATTTGTATTTGTTTAACATTTTTTGGTTACTTCATGATTCCATGTGTTTTTTCATAGTTTTGATGTCTTCACTATAATTATACTATGTAGAAAATAGTAGAAATAAAGAAAAACCCTTGAATGAGTAGGTGTGTCCAAACTTCTGACTGGTGCTGTAGGTCAGATACTTCATAACAAACTTCCTTTAGATTGTTTTTTGAAACAATCTGTTCTATGTAGTGAATCTGTTAATCAATGTGATTGTATGGGCTAACAGCTGTAAGTGATTTATTTCATTTTGTGGGGGGGGGGTGCTTTAAGGAGTCTTAGAATTCAATATCAAGAGGTAAAATGATCCTTGGTATGACCTTCTTAAAACAATTACATGTAACTTAGTTGAATATCTAATAGTTAAATCATCGTGTAAAAGCAGGTGAGCTGGTTCTACTCTTTTTACCCATTTTCTGGTGTTTTGGAAAACTGAGCGGGACGAGAATAACACGTCAACCCTGTTACCCATAGACAGACAGGCTAGAATAACACGTCAACCCTGTTACCCATAGATAGACAGGCTAGAATAACACGTCAACCCTGTTACCCATAGACAGACAGACTAGAATAACACGTCAACCCTGTTACCCATAGATAGACAGGCTAGAATAACACGTCAACCCTGTTACCCATAGATAGACAGGCTAGAATAACACGTCAACCCTGTTACCCATAGATAGACAGGCTAGAATAACACGTCAACCCTGTTACCCATAGACAGACAGGCTAGAATAACACGTCAACCCTGTTACCCATAGATAGACAGGCTAGAATAACACGTCAACCCTGTTACCCATAGATAGACAGGCTAGAATAACACGTCAACCCTGTTACCCATAGATAGACAGGCTAGAATAACACGTCAACCCTGTTACCTATAGATAGACAGGCTAGAATAACACGTTAACCCTGTTACCCATAGACAGACAGGCTAGAATAACACGTCAACCCTGTTACACATAGACAGACAGGCTAGAATAACACGTCAACCCTGTTATCCATAGACAGACTGTCTAGAATAACACGTCAACCCTGTTACCCATAGATAGACAGGCTAGAATAACACGTCAACTCTGTTACCCATAGACAGACAGGCTAGAATAACACGTCAACCCTGTTATCCATAGATAGACAGGCTAGAATAACACGTCAACCCTGTTACCCATAGACAGACAGGCTAGAATAACACGTCAACCCTGTTATCCATAGACAGACTGTCTAGAATAACACGTCAACCCTGTTATCCATAGATAGACAGGCTAGAATAACACGTCAACTCTGTTACCCATAGACAGACAGGCTAGAATAACACGTCAACCCTGTTATCCATAGATAGACAGGCTAGAATAACACGTCAACCCTGTTACCCATAGATAGACAGGCTAGATATGTTTTAACAATGTTAAAACATTTTTGTGAAGCTTGCTTTCGAATGCAACTCCCTTTTGCACACAACAACCTTCCATTCTCCTTATCACAAGGGGATTAACGGCGGATTTAAGATGAAATCGTCAACCCTGTTATGTTCAACTCTGTTATGTTCAACCCTGTATCTTTATTTGGAACTTAAGAGGCACTTACTGTAGTCATTTTTTATTGAATCTCTTGAGATGAGAAAACACATTTTATTAAGTTGAACACGTGCTCTTTGACAGAATGTTAAAATGAGGTGAAATCTGAATAATCTTTTGACCAAGATACACTTCTCAGAAGGCACCGACTTGGTGGAAGGACCCAGCCTCTGAAGGGAAATGGGAACGCCTAAAAGACCCCTGAACACACCAGAATATTCATATTCATGTTGTCCTGAACTGTCTCATGACATTTTGTAATTGTCTGTAGATGTAATAGCAACAAGGATAGCTATCATTAGAAGACTATTACAAATCTAAGAACGTGACCATACAGTACCTGCCATTGACAAGAGAAAGACCACAAACACACTTCCTGGTTTTCTCAATGCCATTGTTGCATCACCCACCCTGTAGTGTTAGAAACATAAACAACAACTCACTCTATACCTGGTGAATAACTACTCCTTAGAAATGAATTAAGAGGTAAACAATTACTTATTGAACAGAGCTGTCTATAGCACTGTATACACATAATAATCATTTTATTGCTCAAAATCTGTTTTATTCTTACAATCCTATAGCATTGAGACATGGGTCCCTAGTATTATCATTAGCCAGAATAATATGGTTAATCACGAAAAACATACTACCAAACACAATTTTATAAGACATCTTCAAGTGTACTTACAGAGCAAAGTGGAAAGGTTTTGTAAGACAACTCACTGGCAGTATGAAAACAAGAAGTAAGTGAGTGATTGACACATGAGGGCACAAGTTGCTGTAATTTCCTTCCTTTTCATGCAAAAAGACAACTACTTTTGGATGGTTTACAGGCAGAACACATTTCAGAAGTTGCATCACGGCTGACAAAAAAACGTGTTGCATGACGGCATTTGCCCAGCACATTAGATTCTGTTTAATAAAATAATTTGACGCAAAGGGGACAAACTGCTGTTTTTTAAACCGATTTGCCTCATGATTTTGTCAACTCACACATAAAGATTGCTGCTGCAGGCTCTTTGTATGTCTTGACCAATCAGATTAATTGAAATCGCAGGTCACGGGGTTTGGACACAACCCACAAAGGTCAAGGAGCGCACTCCACTGTCCTCCTTTATTTATTTAGTAAGCATGATAACACATCAGTCCAGACAGACAGAAGTACCCGCTTGAGAGAGAAATTTGCAGAAGAATAAGCAATAACTTTGCAAAATGTATAATGATTATTTATTTACTAAATTATGTTCAAATGTTAAACAATTTACTTTCATATGAATTTTTAATTAAAATGTTGATTAACTGTTGTTTATCAGCCCATTGCTAAGCTAGCTAACACTTCGGAAGCAATAGCTAGCTAATGCTAGTAGGCAACCTCGTCCTGCTTATCAGGTGTTTAGAGTTCAACAACTCAACCACCAAGTTTAGTTGTAGATTCAGTAATGCATCAGTTGTGAAGACCCGGGCAGGTTTAAAATCATTAATTGGGGAACATGCTAGCCAGCTAAATACATTTCCCCCATTTGTTTCCAGGGACTAAAGTGGGCACCTGATCGCGTTTCACTCCATTTCAGTGGCTTGGCAGGAGAAAACAGTCGTGCCCGTCTTGTTTACAGGTAAGACATGTTAAAAAGAAATGCCATCTGATGAAATAGTGGCAAATGCAGCCAACTATTTTATTAGATCTAGGCTTGCAAACCAGCCAAGTTATTTGTGCATTCTCTGTTGATGAGTCTGTTTAGCTACTTTGCTAGCTAGCAGCATGCAGTGTCTGATTGGGTTTGGTGTTACCAGTTCAAATGAAAGATTGTTTTTCTACTCTCATTCTAAACTGACCAAGCCTATGAACAACTGTTAACAAAACTATTGCACTTTTAATAATGGTAGTTGAGGCTTCAGAGACATGAATCAGCACTGAGATTTGGTCAGTGAGGTTAATTTCTCTCTGCTTGTTCCACCTTGAAGGACACCTGACCCTGTCATCCTGCAGATGTAAGGAACTTGTTGTGAACCTCCCAGCCACCAGGATGATCCCCATATCCAGGGATTTTATTAAGGACTGTGCAATATCACAATGTTAGGAATGGATTCACCAGTTGTTGTTTATCATGCAGATTTGTCTGAACATTGTAATTTATGAAACTCATTCTTAAATACAGACTTGAATTTCTGTCCCAGGGAATTGCACTATGTGCACTTCTTCAATTTAGATCACAATGATTTAAATGAGGTGTTAGTAAAGGGCTGGACCAAAAACGTGTAAACTCCTGTCCTGTGTATAAAAACAATCCTGTGGCGGTCATGACAAAATCATGTAGTGAACAATCTTATGAATATTGGAGGTTAATCTCCTGGAGATGTCACTCACGTGGGAATGACTTATTTTCTACAATGGACTGTGTATTAAGGACTCGTGCACAGGTACAGAAACAACTATAAAAGTGTAACATTTATTCCAAATTGCAAGTGATGCCTTCACGTGTTTTGGTTTTGAGAAATCAACAGAAGAAAGGCCTCAATAATATGACCATGCTGTATTCATTTAATTGAATATATATCCTATTTGATATGCATTTAAATATACTGAACACAAATATAAACACCACATGCAACAATTTCAACAACTTTACTGAGTTACAGTTCATATAAGGAAATCAGTCAATTGAAAGACAATTATTTTAGCCCTCATCTATGGATTTTACATGACTGGGAATACAAATGTGCATCTGTTGGTCACATATACACTATATATACACACAAGCATGTGGACACCCCTTCACATTAGTGGATTTATCCACATCCGTTGCTGAGAGGTGTATACAGTGCATTCGGAAAGTATTCAGACCCCTTGACATTTCCACATTTTGTTACATCCTTGTTCTAAAATGGATTAAATTGCTTTTTTCCCTCATCAATCTACACATAATATCACATAATTACAAAGCCTCGTGGCTTGGTTTTTGCTCTGACATGCACTGTCAACTGTGGGACCTTATATAGACAGGTGTGTGCCTTTCCAAATCCTGTCCAATCAATAGAATTTACCACAGGTGGACTCCAATCAATGGAAACAGGATGAACCTGAGAAAAATGTTCAGTAATATAATAATAATATATGCCATTTAGCAGACGCTTTTATCCAAAGCGACTTACAGTCATGTGTGCATACATTCTACGTATGGGTGTTCTGTTATAATTTCCACCCGGCACAGCCAGAAGAGGACTGGCCACCCCACAGATGCTCTCTCTAATTCTCTCTTTCTTTCTC
The DNA here is from genome assembly GCF_021184085.1 of Oncorhynchus gorbuscha. Lineage (NCBI taxonomy): Eukaryota > Metazoa > Chordata > Actinopteri > Salmoniformes > Salmonidae > Oncorhynchus > Oncorhynchus gorbuscha. Next base: position 4,407,732 of record NC_060190.1, read on the forward strand.
TCTCTCTCTCTCTCTCTCTCTCTCTCTCTCTCTCTCGTAGCAAAGGGTCTGAATACAAATGTAAACAAGTTATTTCTGTTTATATTTCGTAAATTAATTTTCTAATATTTCTAAAGAACTATTCACCTTGTGATAATGGGGTATTGTAATTAGATGAAAGATTTTTATTATTTTTAAAATTCCATTTTAGAATAATGCTGTAACATAACAAAATGTGGGAAAAGTCTAGGGGTCTGAATACCTTCTGAATGCACTGAATAATTGAGCACACAGCCATGCAATTTCCATAGACAAATATTGGCAGTAGAATGACATTACTGAAGAAATCAGTGAATTTCAATGTGGTACCATCATAGGATGCCACCGTTCAAACAAGTCAATTTGTCAAATTTCTGTCCTGCTAGAGCTGCCCCAGTCAACTGTAAGTGCTGTTATTGTGAAGTGGAAACTCATAAGAGAATCAATGGCTCTGCCAGGAAGTGTTAAACCTATAGTAGACCCATATTTAGAATAAAAAGACAGAAATGAATTAAATATGAAACCAATTCAAAGTTTATTGGTCACACATATTTTGCATTGTTATTGCGGGTGTGTTGGTGTAGTGAAATGTTTGTTGATAGTCTTCTGCCGACAATAAGTCTTTTAAAGTCAATTTTCCTGACGTTTGCAGAGATCACACTTGCGCTAAATGCTGCAGATGTTGGTTTAAATTAACTTTAAAATTAAAGTGCAGTATGTTTGTCCATAATTTGATTGAATCCCAGGCAGAGTCATCTTATGTTCAGGTCACCTGGTGTTCAGTGTGCATCCAAAATGGCACCCTATTCCCTACATAGTGCACTAGAGTGAACAAGGTACCATTTGGGATGCAACAAAGATCGTCTTGTGTTCAGGTCTTCTTAGTTCTTGGTATGTTAACTGTTCTATAGAACACAGAGGAGTCCTCCTCAGCTGCCTGTGAGAAAGGTCCTCCTGTGAGAGAGGTCCTCCTGTGAGAGAGGTCCTCCTGTGAGAGAGGTCCTACTGTGAGAGAGGTCCTACTGTGAGAGAGGTCCTCCTGTGAGAGAGGTCCTCCTGTGAGAGAGGTCCTCCTGTGAGAGAGGTCCTCCTGTGAGAGAGGTCCTCCTGTGAGAGAGGTCCTCCTGTGAGAGAGGTCCTACTGTGAGAGAGGTCCTCCTGTGATAGAGATCCTCCTGTGATAGAGATCCTCCTGTGAGAGAGGTCCTCCTGTGATAGAGGTCCTCCTGTGAGAGAGGTCCTACTGTGAGAGAGGTCCTACTGTGAGAGAGGTCCTCCTGTGATAGAGATCCTCCTGTGATAGAGATCCTCCTGTGAGAGAGGTCTGATGAGAAAGGAGATGCAACATGTCATCATCAATCCTCACTTCTGGGGTCTCATTTAAAGTTTCAAGTTATATTAGTCGTATGTACAGGATACTCATGGTATACACTGTCCAACTAAATGCTTAGTGGCAGGTTCCTTCTCAATAATGCAACAACAATAAGACATAATAAAAGATAACAATACAAACATAAAGAAAATGTCTCAGTAGAATAGAATAAACATTGTAGCATAAGTATAACACAGGAAGACACTTTATAGTCCGATATTTACATGTGTTCTGGGGAAAAGGGGGGGGGGGCAAGTGGTTCAATTGTGCACTATTTACCAATCATAATAAGTCTGGTAGCAGCAGTTGTGATGTGTGTGTGTGTGTGTGTGTGTGTGTGTGTGTGTGTGTGTGTGTGTGTGTGTGTGTGTGTGTGTGTGTGTGTGTGTGTGTGTGTGTGTGTGTGTGTGTGTGTGTGTGTGTGTGTGTGTGTGTGTGTTAAGATGCGAGGAAACAGTGCAGGTGGTCAGTCCAGTTCAAGTGTTAAGCAGTCTGATGGCTTGTAGATAGAAACTGTCTCTGACCCGTTGGTGTTAGACCTCATTCTCTGATACCGTCAGCCCGACGGTAAGTGTGTGAACAGCTCGTGGCTGGGGTGTGTGGGGTCCTTGATGATGCTGGGGGCCTTCCTCAGGCACCGTATAGTCTGTATAGATGTTAATACATTTAAACTAAACTACTTTGAAGTCATTGTAAATCTTAATACATTTAAACCAAACAACTGCTGGTTTGCTTAACATACAAGTGTTGTATGCATTTTTAACTGCCAAGTACAAGGACCATCTAATTTTGAAAATATCTGGGATGTTGTAATGGCTCAACTTGCTCACCGGGGGGGCAGCACTGGGGCAGTTTGAATTTTACAACAGCGTATTGGACATCCTCATCCTCTTTCTGGGTTTGAGGCAGTTGGACAGTGGAGTACAGAGGCACTTCCTGGTTATTGGAGCCAGAGAAGTGGATGCTGGTGTAGTGAACGTCATCCTGGTTGTCTGTGTCTGCTCTCTGTACTGAAGTAGGGGTCATGGCCATGCCCGATATGTTGTCATTCATGAGACTAGAGTTTCCCTGATGGACAGAGGACAGACAAGATAAGCAGACCTGGGGACTATTACATTGGTTCTGTTGTGCCAAGCAAGATTAATCAAGCAGTGAAAGAACTCTGAAAATAAAACAAGTACTGTTTGACCTGAACTCACCTGTCTATTGTCTACTGTGTCCCTTGTGTCAGAGATGGGTTTGGAAGCCTTCTTCCTGTTTTATATTAAATCATTAATGGATGGATGAATGAACATGATAAAGTGAAAGGAAAATCTTACAAAGATTCTCACCTGAACCACATGAGTCCAGAGAGACAGAGGATGAGAACCAGAACAACCACTATGATTCCTACAGCTGCAGTCAGAACTGATGTTTGTTTCACTAAACAAAAATGTGGAGGAAATTAGTACATAGATGTTCTAATACTTAAAACAAGAAAAAAAATATTGCTGTAAGCCAATAAATACTATGCTTAAAATGTTTCTCAATGAGCTTTACATGTAGTGACTATGGGCAAATAATGAGCTCTAAATGTAGTGACTATGAGCAAATAATGAGCTCTAAATGTAGTGACTATGTGAGCTCTAAATGTAGTGACTATGGGCAAATAATGAGCTCTAAATGTAGTGACTATCTAAATGTAGTGACAAAATAATGAGCTCTAAATGTAGTGACTATGAGCAAATAATGAGCTCTAAATGTAGTGACTATGGGCAAATAATGAGCTCTAAATGTAGTGACTATGACTCTAAATGTAGTGACTATGAGCAAATAATGAGCTCTAAATGTAGTGACTATGGGCAAATAATGAGCTCTAAATGTAGTGACTATGGGCAAATAATGAGCTCTAAATGTAGTGACTATGAGCAAATAATGAGCTCTAAATGTAGTGACTATGGGCAAATAATGAGCTCTAAATGTAGTGACTATGGGCAAATAATGAGCTCTAAATGTAGTGACTATGAGCAAATAATGAGCTCTAAATGTAGTGACTATGAGCAAATAATGAGCTCTAAATGTAGTGACTATGAGCAAATAATGAGCTCTAAATGTAGTGACTATGGGCAAATAATGAGCTCTAAATGTAGTGACTATGGGCAAATAATGAGCTCTAAATGTAGTGACTATGGGCAAATAATGAGCTCTAAATGTAGTGACTATGGGCAAATAATGAGCTCTAAATGTAGTGACTATGGGCAAATAATGAGCTCTAAATGAGCTCTAAATGTGACTATGGGCAAATAATGAGCTCTAAATGTAGTGACTATGGGCAAATAATGAGCTCTAAATGTAGTGACTATGGGCAAATAATGAGCTCTAAATGTAGTGACTATGGGCAAATAATGAGCTCTAAATGTAGTGACTATGGGCAAATAATGAGCTCTAAATGTAGTGACTATGGGCAAATAATGAGCTCTAAATGTAGTGACTATGGGCTCTAAATGTAGTGACTATGGGCAAATAATGAGCTCTAAATGTAGTGACTATGGGCAAATAATGGCTCTAAATGTAGTGACTAAAATAATGAGCTCTAAATGTAGTGACTATGGGCAAATAATGAGCTCTAAATGTAGTGACTATGGGCAAATAATGAGCTCTAAATGTAGTGACTATGGGCAAATAATGAGCTCTAAATGTAGTGACTATGGGCAAATAATGAGCTCTAAATGTAGTGACTATGGGCAAATAATGAGCTCTAAATGTAGTGACTATGGGCAAATAATGAGCTCTAAATGTAGTGACTATGGGCAAATAATGAGCTCTAAATGTAGTGACTATGGGCAAATAATGAGCTCTAAATGTAGTGACTATGGGCAAATAATGAGCTCTAAAATGTAGTGACTATGGGCAAATAATGAGCTCTAAATGAGTGACTATGGGCAAATAAAGCTCTAAATGTAGTGACTATGGGCAAATAATGAGCTCTAAATGTAGTGACTAAAAATAATGAGCTCTAAATGTAGTGACTATGGGCAAATAATGAGCTCTAAATGTAGTGACTATGGGCAAATAATGAGCTCTAAATGTAGTGACTATGGGCAAATAATGAGCTCTAAATGTAGTGACTATGGGCAAATAATGAGCTCTAAATGTAGTGACTATGGGCAAATAATGAGCTCTAAATGTAGTGACTATGGGCAAATAATGAGCTCTAAATGTAGTGACTATGGGCAAATAATGAGCTCTAAATGTAGTGACTATGGGCAAATAATGAGCTTGAAATGAGCAAATAATGAGCTTGAAATGTGTATTGTTATGTCAAGGCAGACCATTGTTGATGAAACTTTACCTGTTATAATGATCAGAGCTGTAGAGTTCTTAGATGTCATTTTATTCCAGGCCTCACAGTGGTAATGTCCACTGTCTTCAGACCTGAAGTTGGTGATGTTGTAGATCTGTTCGAATCCATTTATTAAAGTCTCATTTTGAAAGTACCAGGTGTATTTGTCCACAGGTGGGTTGGCATCACTGCTGCATGTCAGAGTCACTGAACTGCCCTCCACTATTTCACCAGAGGGACTGACTGACACTGAGGGGTTCTTTGGAGGATCTGGTGTTGAGGATGAATGAAGGGTTTTATTTGTCTTATTTTAGCACGGAAGTTGACTGAGAACACATTCTCTTGTATAGCAACGACCTGGGGAGTAGTTACAGGGGAGATATATGAGTCAATTGGAAGCTGGAGATTAGGTGGACATGGTATGAGGGCCAGAATGGGAATTTAGGGTTAACACCCCTACTCTTACAATAAGTGCCATTAGATCTTTAATGACCACAGAGAGTCAGGACACCCATCTTCCATCCGACAGACACCACCTTACACAGAGCAATGTCCCCAATCACTGCCCTGGGGCATTGGGATATTTTTTTCAGACCAGAGGGAGAAGTCCCTCCTACTGGCACTCCAACACCACTTCCAACTGCATCTGGTCTCCCATCCAGGGACCGACCCTGTTTAGTTTCAGAAGCAAGCCAGCAGTGGGATGCAGGGTGGTATGATGCTGGTAAAATGGTAAGAACAGTGTAACCAGCATCACTCTGCTGCTTCCTTCCTCACAAGCTCGCAAGGAGATTAGATCTCAGATTCTCTGTCTTGCAAACACATGTGACATCCCTCTTAAAATATTAACTATCTGTCACCAAAAAGCATGATGCAGTTTGGGGGTATTTCCAGTTCAGGGGGGAGTTTAAAGAGCACACACAGTACAATGAAGTTTAAACTGTCATTTTTTACAAATACTTACAAATGACAGTCAGAGTCTCTTCAGGAGTGTAGAGATTATTATGGCCTTTTACAGCACAGGAGTATCTGCCTGCATCTTCACTGCTGACTGGGTCTAGGATCAGGGAGTTATCTAGAGTCTTTGAGTTGGTGAGATGTTGTCCGTTCTTGTACCAGATGTAGGTGGGTTTGGGGTTGTCAGTCAGAGTACAGGTGGTGCTACAGGTCAGTGTCAGATTCCCTTTCTCTGTGGCAGGAGTCACCTTCACCTGCAGACCTGAAATTAGGTGTAGATGCATCACTTTGTCAATACTCTGTGCCATAGACCAAGACTCCATATCTTAAACTGTTTGTGTAATATTACCTGTATTAGTAGTTGTACTAGTAAAATATATTATATATTACCTGTATTAGTAGTTGTAATCGTAGATATTATATATTACCTGTATTAGTAGTTGTACTAGTAAAATATATTATATATTACCTGTATTAGTAGTTGTAATCGTAGATATTATATATTACCTGTATTAGTAGTTGTACTAGTAAAACTAGTAGATATTATATATTACCTGTATTAGTAGTTGTACTAGTAAAACTAGTAGATATTATATATTACCTGTATTAGTAGTTGTACTAGTAAAACTAGTAGATATTATATATTACCCGTGTTAGTAGTTGTAGTAGTTGAAATAATATATTACCTGTGACAGTCAGAGTTGTTCCAGGGAAGCTGTACCCCCATTCTGTGTGCTGTGTTTTAAATCTGAACTTGTACTCAGCTGAATCGTTCTCTCTTAGGTCTGTGATTTTCAGGGTGCAGTCCTTCTCTTGAATCGCAAGGTATTTTGGGGGGGTCTTAAGGTACTCAGCACGATCCAAGTTCAGGACGTTTAGCACTTCATCGCGTTTCTCTTGGATATACCAGGTTGCTATTAAAACGTTGTGAATATTTGGGTGTCTATATGTGCAGGGCAGTTCCACTGTTGAGCCCTTCAAAGCACAGATACTATGATGGGTGTAAGTCACGTTGAAACAGTAATGACCGAAAACACCTAAAACAATTGGAGGTCCATCAATTGGATACAATAGTTTCATGGTACTGTAAATAAGCACTGACTAAAGTTATCTGTCGTGGTATCCTTGCATTGGGTCATCTTAGATTTTAAAAAATGTACTGTGGTTGAATCGATACTCACACACTGCAGGAGAGAGGAGATCCTCAAAGCCTTTTACAGCACAGGAGTAGCTGGCTGAATGATAACTGGTAGCTGACAATGTGGACTTGGATGACGATGATAGATGTTGTCCGTTCATGTACCAGATGTAGGTGGGGTTATCAGTCAGAGTACAGGTGGTGTTACAGGTTACTGTCACCTTCTGTCCCCACACTGCATTGGTGGGAGACACCATCACTTGGATTTTCTGTCCACACTGTGTTGCCGTAGTTTCTGAGTTGAGTGTGAATGGAAACCATAGAGAAGTGTCAGAGAGGTGTGAGAGACAACTACTAAAGTGACATGGAGACGCCTAACAGACGATTCCACTGAACACACCAGAATAACATGAAGTAGCATCTTGGATTGTATGTTGATTGAACAATAAAGAAAGAGGGTAAGAAATGAATGAGTCCATACCTGCCACAGACCAGAGAAGGACCACCAACACACTTCCTGCTGTTCTCAAGGCCATTGTTGCATCACCCTCCCTGCAGTATTAGAAACATAAAGGTCCCACCAGCTGCACTAAAACCTGGTGTTTCCAGTATACTGTACCACAGCACTCTACTGGCAATGTACTGTACCACAGCACTCTACTGGCAATGTACTGTACCACAGCACTCTACTGGCAATGTACTGTACCACAGCACTCTACTGGCAATGTACTGTACCACAGCACTCTACTGGCAATGTACTGTACCACAGCACTCTACTGGCAATGTACTGTACCACAGCACTCTACTGGCAATGTACTGTACCACAGCACTCTACTGGCAATGTACTGTACCACAGCACTCTACTGGCAATGTACTGTACCACAGCACTCTACTGGCAATGTACTGTACCACAGCACTCTACTGGCAATGTACTGTACCACAGCACTCTACTGGCAATGTACTGTACAACAGCACTCTACTGGCAATGTACTGTACAACAGCACTCTACTGGCAATGTACTGTACCACAGCACTCTACTGGCAATGTACTGTACCACATCACTCTACTGGCAATGTACTGTACCACAGCACTCTACTGGCAATATACTGTACCACAGCACTCTACTGGCAATATACTGTACCACAGCACTACAATGTACTGTACCACAGCACTCTACTGGCAATGTACTGTACCACAGCACTCTACTGGCAATGTACTGTACCACAGCACTCTACTGGCAATGTACTGTACCACAGCACTCTACTGGCAATGTACTGTACCACAGCACTCTACTGGCAATGTACTGTACCACAGCACTCTACTGGCAATATACTGTACCACAGCACTCTACTGGCAATATACTGTACCACAGCATTCTACTGGCATCTCAACACAACAGCCATCAATGTGACTCAAACCATCTCTCATCCTGCAATCTTTGCAACATAACTAACTATAGCTGGTGAATAAATACACCTTATACATCAAATGAGAGGTGAAAGGAATTCTATAAAATCTGTACATTATAGGAACACCTGTAATTACAAAAGTACAATGGTTCATGTTTTGCTTTAGCTTGAGATTTAGAATCAGTGCTAGAGACTTTAAGTGTATGAAGAGATCAACTGTACAGAAGTCAGATGTCTGTGTGTTTAAACTATACTTTCAGTTCCTGTTGATACTATGTTCCAGTCTTAGTTCTGCTGGCACCTGATAGCAATAGGAGGAAGAGGGATTGGTAACGAACTGCAAATAACAATAAGCTGAACTCCGCCTAGCAGAGATCTTTGTATTAGCACCTATTAATTATGAGCTTATGGTATTAAAGTTAAGGGACATCACCCTGGGCGGTGTGATTCTTAGTAGCGGATAAAAAGGGAAAACACCATCTTTTGAATGTGTTACTGAGTGTGTTACTTGCAAATTACTGTAAGTGTAAACTTTGTCTTGCAATCCTTAATGAACAAACTAATCTCTGATCAAATAGGTTTCCTGTGGTCTCTTGTATAACATAGGGCAAAATTCCCTTACAGAGGTGAACAATCCCTTATTGCAGTGTTTCCCAACCCTGGTCCTCCAGTTCCCCCAACATACATTTGAATTGTAACTGGTCAAGCACATCTGATTCAACTTGCCAACTAATCGTCAAGCCCTCAATGAGTTGAGTGAGGTGTTTGTCCAGGGCTATAATTAACATGTCTACTGTTGGGGGTGTTGGAGGACCAGGGTGAGGTGTTTGTCCAGGGCTATAATTAACATGTCTACTGTTGGGGGTGTTGGAGGACCAGGGTGAGGTGTTTGTCCAGGGCTATAATTAATGTCTATGTCCAGGGTAGGGCTGTCTACTGTTGGGGTGTTGGAGGACCAGGGTGAGGTGTTTGTCCAGGGCTATAATTAACATGTCTACTGTTGGGGGTGTTGGAGGACCAGGGTGAGGTGTTTGTCCAGGGCTATAATTAACATGTCTACTGTTGGGGGTGTTGGAGGACCAGGGTGAGGTGTTTGTCCAGGGCTATAATTAACATGTCTACTGTTGGGGGTGTTGGAGGACCAGGGTGAGGTGTTTGTCCAGGGCTATAATTAACATGTCTACTGTTGGGGGTGTTGGAGGACCAGGGTGAGGAAACACTGACTTATTGAATAGATCTGTCAGTAGCACTGATACACTGTATACATGATTCATTTATAGCTTCAGATGTGTAATATTCTCATAATCCTGACTATAGTACTGATACCTGGGGCCCTATCATTATCAAACACAATACTACAAGATATACAAGTCAAGTGTACTTAGAGTGAAGAGAGGGGGGGGGTGTCTTGCGCCGTAAGTCAACTTACTGGCAGTGAATAGAAACAGGAAGTGCGAGTTCTGTGGTTGACATATATTTGAAACAGTCAGGACAAAAGTGGCTGGTACAGAACTTCCTCTATAAGTCATTAGCCTGCATGACGCAGTCTACTTATTACTATTATAATAAGACATGGCATTTACAGAGTGCTTTTCAAAGACCTAAAGACACTTGATGCAACATGACTAATGATGACACATGGGCCTACAGATCTGAGCCCCAGTTAACAGAGTAGATGACTATATATTGAACAGCAACAGAGAGGAGAAAAAAGTTGTCATTATTATGTAGATTACACCTATGTCAAGTTATGCTATCGTTTGTATAAAGACAACCTCTTTAATTACTGATAATGCTAATTACTGAATGCAATTAAGTGGTATCAGGCATTTCATTAATTGGCTCCATTTTAGGACCACTATCGTTTTCACTATATATTTTACCTTTTGGTGATGTCATTCGGAAACATAATGTTAAACTTTTACTGCTATGCGGACGACACACAGCTGTACATGTCGATGAAACATGGTGACGCCCCAAAATTGCCTGTGAAACACAGGAAGCCTGTGTTAATTCCCGGGACCACCCATACGTAGAATGTATGCACACATGACTGTAAGTCGCTTTGGATAAAAGCGTCCGCTAAATGGCATATATTATTATTATTATTATTTCAGACATAAGGAAGTGGATGGCGGCATATTTTCTATTTTCAAATTCAGACAAAACAGAGATGCTAGTTCTAGGTCCTAAGCAACAAAGATATCTGCTGTTTGACCTGACAATTAATCTCAATGGTTGGCGCCGATAGAGATGGTCGCCTCGCTTCAGGTCCTTAGAAAACTATGCAGTTATTTTTTTAAATGTATTATTTCTTACATTGTTAGCCCAGAAAATCTCAAGTGTTATTACATACAGCCAGGAACAAACCACCAAGAACAAGTAGAATGGTAATGTAAAAGGTACTTACAGAGTGAAGAGAGGAGTTTGGTAGGATACCTTATACTGGCTGTGTGAAACAGAAGAGTGTGAGTTATGTGGTTGACACCAACTAGATGTACTGAGGGGCTTCCTGTCCTCACAAAGCTTCTTCCTGACAACCAACACATCAGTAAATGGCTTATAAACAATATGTGAACATCGTTTTGGAGCACACTTATTAGAAAAGGAGGAATGTTGGAAAATAACCCTATTAAAATTATTTTAAATGTTAACATAATTTGACCATACTAATAAGCCTATGGTTTCTCTGTAGTTCTGTATGTCCAACCAGCTACACTAAAACCTGGTATTTTCAGTGTACTGTACCACAGAGCTCTCTACTGGCAGCTCAACAAAACAACCATCAATCAGACTGAAAGACAGTCTATTGAGTAGCACTGTGTCACAGCTGTTGAAGGTGCAGCGTGGTGCAGCGTGGTGAGCGTACATATTCCCTTTTTATTCAGGATGACGCCGACAAAAACAATAACCAATCCAAATCCAAGCTTAAGGCAATAGTGCCAACAAACAAAGACAAGTTCCCACACAGAAAGGAGGGAAAGGCTACCTAAGTATGGTTCCCAATCAGAGACACCGATAGACAGCTGTCCCTGATTGAGAACCATATCCGGCCAAAACATAGAAATACAAAAACATAGATAACAAAACATAGAATGCCCACCCCAAATCACACCCTGACCAAACCAAATAGAGACATTAAAAGGCTCTCTAAGGTCAGGGCGTGACACACTGGGGTGGTTGAATTAAAATTGTATTTCTACATATTTTAGGATGATTTTGTTAGCAGTTATTCTTCAATAACCCCAAAGCAAATCCGTGGGAGAAAGATATATTTATTCAAAGAGAATAAATCATAGTTGTTATGCTGGGAAGTAGATGGTAGATGTTTATTCTTCCCTGTCTTCAGTGTTTTCTCCACTGAACAAAGAGACAGGATTTTCCAAGCCTAGCCTGTGATTGACCAAATAGAATTCCTTGCAGTAAAATTGGGCCAATGGCCAAATACCAATATCCTGTTTCAGGCCCAATGTATAGACACGATCCGGCTGTTTGGTCACACATATGACTCAGTGTAAAGCATCCTATGAGCCAGATGCGGTCCAAATGTTGAAGATATTTGCCTGGTTAAAATGTTATTTTACAGGGAACAGTGGGATAAGTGGCTTGTTCAGGGGCAGAATTACAGATTTGAACCTTGTCAGCTCGGGGATTTCATCCAGCAACCTTTTGATTACTGGCCCAACGCTCTAACCACTAGGCTACCTGCCGCTCCAAAAGTTGTGGATGGTTTGTCCTCTGAGAAATCAATGGTAAGTTTCGGTGTTCCTCAAAGTTCAGTTTTAGGACCACTATTGTGTTCACTATATATTCTACCTCTTGGTTATGTCATTCGGAAACACGATGTCAGCTTTCAATGCTTTGCAGACGACACACAGCTGTACATTTCAATGAAACCGAAGCCCCAAAATTGCCTACCCTGGAGTCTGTGTTTCAGACATAAGGAAGTGGATGGCAGCAAATGTTTTGGTTTTAAATTCAGACAAAACAGAGATGCTAGTTCTAGGTCCTAAGAAACAAATATATCTGCTGTTTGACCTGACAATTAATCTCAATGGTTATACATTAATTTCAAATAAAGCTGAAGGATCACTGATTTCTCTTTTGACAAAACATTTTCAAGAGCAGTTTTTCCATCTTGGTAACATCTAAAATATCTGAAACCTTTTCTCCAAAAATGATTCAGAAAAGCTTATCCATGCTTTTGCACTTCAAGATTAGACTTCTGCAATGCTCTACTCTCCAGCTACTCGGATAAATAACTAAATAAACTTCAGCTAGGGATAAATACGGCTACTAGAATCTTGACTAGAACCATAAAATGTTGCTCCAGTGCTAGCCTCTCTACACTGGCTTCCTGTTAAGGTTTTACTGCTAACCTACAAAGCATTACATGTACTTGCTCCTATCTTCCCTCTGATATGGTCCTGCCGTATATACCTGCATGTACGCAACGGTCACAACATGCAGGTCGCCTTACTTTTCCTAGAATTTCTAACCTGGAGGCAGGGCTTTCTCCTACAGAGAAACATTTTGATGGAATGGTCTGTCAATCCATGTGATACACGCAGACTTGGCATCAACCTGTAGCCTTTTCCTGCAGTCAAATGACCTAGTGGCCTCATGGGTGGAATGATATTAATATTTTTCATAATTTCATAATTAATAGACATATTTTTTGTAATGTAATGTATATAAAGTGTAATATTGGGATGGAAAATCAAAATGGAATCAATTTAAACTCTGTAGCTGACATGGTACAGGTGTCTTCTTTTTAGTAAGCCCATAACCATGTGTTTGAGGTGAATACTTTTGTTTCAAAGTAGATTTGTTTGGCTACCAAGAAACACTCTGTGTGACCCTGATTTAGCCCACTGCAGTAAAAGGTTAAGTCTGTACTGAAGACTCATCTCTTCAGTTGGTCCTATGATTGAGTGTCCCAGGGGTGCGAAGGTGAACGGCAAGGCACTGGAGTGACGAACCACCCTTGCTGTCTCTGCCTGACTCCCCTCTCTCCATTTGGGATTCTCTGCCTCTGACCCTATTGCGGGGGCTGAATCACTGGCTTGCTAGTGCTCTCCCATGCCTTCCCTAGGAGAGGTGCATCACACCGTGCCAGGCTTTTTTAGCTTTGCTCTAATTGAGTGAGTTGAGTCACTGACATGATCTTCCTGTCTGGTTCTGCTGTATTTGGGCTTGTGCAGTGGGGGAGATCTTCATGGGCTTTACTCCACCTTGTCTCAAGGTAGTTAGTTGGTGGTCTGTTGATATCCCTTTGATGGTGTGGAGGATGTGCTTTGGCAAAGTAGGTGGGGTTGTATCCTGACTGGTTGGCCCTGTCTGGGAGTATCGTCGGACGGGGCCACAGTGTCCCCTGCCCCCCCCTGTCTCAGTCTCCAGTATCTATTCTGCAATAGTCTATGTGCCGGAGGGCTAGGGTCAGTCAATTCCCCTGTCTTATCTGGTATCCTGGAACTCTGACCTGTTCACTGGACGTGCTACCTTGCTTCCTGCTGCTGCTGTTTGACTGCTGTTTCTTTTTCTCTCTCTCTCTCTCTCTCTCTCTCCCTTCCCCCCTCTCTCCCTCTCCCCTTTTCTCTCTCTCCCTTTTTCTCTCTCTCTCTCCCTTCATCTCCCTCTGTCTCTCCCCCCCCCCCTCTCTCTTTTTCTCTCCCTCGCTCCCTCTGACATGAGTTGCTGACCTGCTGCACCCTCTATAACCACTGTGTATAACCACTATTATTTGACCCTGCTGGTCATCTCTGAACATTTGAACATTTTGAAGAACAATCTGCCCTTAACGGCCACGTACTCTTATAATCTCCACTGAGCCAGAAGAGGACTGGCAACACCTCAGGGCTTGATTGTTTGATTGCTTCTGTGCCAGCTATGGTATAAATAAATATGTGGAAATAGTTATGAATCGTTTAAAAAATGCGTCCTAAAACAATCCCCGAGCTGACAAGGTAAACATCTGTCATTCTGCCCCTGAACAAGGAAGTTAACCCACTGTTACAATGAACCCACTGCATCGATGAATTTAGATGAGTTCCAGGTGCTGTCTGTGTGTGGGGTGGGGTTTTGTGTTTAGATGTCTGTTGTTTCCCGGTGTCCAGAGATCCCTCTTATCCATGTACAGGTTGGCTCTGGAAGAGAGGGGAGAGTGTGGCCTTATCTAAATTCAGTGGAACTTTGTAAGTGTTCCCATCTCCCTCCAGATCCTCTCTGTCTTCCTGAGCACACCTTCCTCAACTATACACTTCTGTAATTATTGGAACACTAAGATACACTCATATTTTCATTGGACAGCTTGTTGTATGAGCGACAGCGCCGAAGATGGTTTTGTTTGTGTGAAGCACTCCATTGGTTAATGATTTATGGCTGCTATATATTGTTGCTTAGATACAAAAGATAAACAGAAGCTGTCAATTGCAGCATCTCACTGTGTCATTTCCATGCCCCACCCCTGATGAAAAGAACCTGTGTTTAGTTGTATTTAGTCATTTATTGAGGACCTCACCTCATTAAACAAGGTGGCATAGCAGCTACAACCTTCAACCTGTTGAACTGGTATCATTTGTTTGGTCCTTAACAGTTAAAGAGGAAATCTGTGTCTGAAATGTTACCTGACAGTATGTAGGGAATAGGATGCCATTTCAGACACAGACTATGTGTAGGTTTAGTGTGGTGTATGGATGGGATGTTTAAATCACTGTGATTTATAGTACATTTACTATAAGACCCCATAAATAAAGTTGTTTATATTGTTTTATTTAAAGCTGGAATTGTTAATGCTGAAACTCCCCGTTTGAGATATTACAACAACAAGGAAGTTGCTGTAAAAAAAAAGATCCCCCTCTATGATTGGATTGAATCCCTCCCAATGTCTATTGAGCAGCACTGGGGCTGTTGAATTTCACAGTAGTGTACTGGAAATCCTCGTCCTGTTTCTGGGGGAGAGACGGTGGGACGGTGGAGTCCAGAGGCACTTCCTGGTTTCTGTGTTGGATGCTGGCGTAGGTAATATCATCCTGCTCGTCTGTGATCACTC